>NW_028324155.1:10000000-10300000 GCF_054372755.1 Phalangium opilio
ACGAAGCTAAGCTAAGCTAAGCTAAGCTAAACGAAGCTAAGCTAAGCTAAGCTAAGCTAAGCGAAGCTAAACGAAGCTAAGCGAAGCTAAATGAAGCTAAGCTAAGCTAAACGAAGCTAAACGAAGCTAAGCTAAGCTAAGCGAAGCTAAACGAAGCTAAGCTAAGCTAAACGAAGCTAAGCTAAGCTAAACGAAGCTAAACGAAGCTAAGCTAAGCTAAGCTAAGCTAAACGAAGCTAAGCTAAGCTAAGCTAAGCTAAGCTAAGCGAAGCTAAACGAAGCTAAGCGAAGCTAAATGAAGCTAAGCTAAGCTAAACGAAGCTAAACGAAGCTAAGCTAAGCTAAGCTAAGCTAAACGAAGCTAAACGAAGCTAAGCTAAGCTAAACGAAGCTAAACGAAGCTAAACGAAGCTAAGCTAAGCTAAGCTAAGCTAAGCTAAACGAAGCTAAGCTAAGCTAAGCTAAGCTAAGCTAAGCTAAGCTAAGCTAAACGAAGCTAAACGAAGCTAAGCTAAGCTAAACGAAGCTAAACGAAGCTAAACGAAGCTAAACGAAGCTAAGCTAAGCTAAGCTAAGCTAAGCTAAGCTAAGCTAAGCTAAACGAAGCTAAGCTAAGCTAAGCTAAGCTAAACGAAGCTAAGCTAAGCTAAGCTAAACGAAGCTAAACGAAGCTAAGCTAAGCTAAGCTAAGCTAAACGAAGCTAAACGAAGCTAAGCGAAGCTAAGCTAAGCTAAGCTAAACGAAGCTAAGCTAAGCTAAACGAAGCTAAGCTAAGCTAAGCTAAACGAAGCTAAGCTAAGTTAAACGAAGCTAAACGAAGCTAAACGAAGCTAAACAAGCTAAGCTAATCTAAACGAAGCTAAACGAAGCTAAGCTAAGCTAAGCGAAATTAAACGAAGCTAAGCTAAGCTAAGCTAAGCTAAGCTAAACGAAGCTAAAGGAAGCTAAGCTAAGCTAAGCTAAACGAAGCTAAGTGAAGCTAAACGAAGCTAAGCTAAGCTAAACGAAGCTAAACGAAGCTAAGCGAAGCTAAACGAAGCTAAACGAAGCTAAGCTAAGCTAAACGTAGCTAAACGAAGCTAATCGAAGCTAAACGAAGCTAAACGAAGCTAAGCGAAGCTAAACGAAGCTAAGCTAAGCTAAGCTAAGCTAAACGAAGCTAAACGAAGCTAAGCGAAGCTAAACGAAGCTAAGCTAAGCTAAGCTAAACGAAGCTAAACGAAGCAAAGCGAAGCTAAACGAAGCTAAACGAAGCTAAGCGAAGCTAAACGAAGCTAAGCTAAACGAAGCTAAGCTAAGCTAAACGAAGCTAAGCTAAGCTAAGCTAAACGAAGCTAAACGAAGCAAAGCGAAGCTAAACGAAGCTAAACGAAGCTAAGCGAAGCTAAACGAAGCTAAGCTAAACGAAGCTAAGCTAAGCTAAACGAAGCTAAGCTAAGCTAAGCTAAACGAAGCTAAACGAAGCTAAGTGAAGCTAAACGAAGCTAAGCTAAGCTAAACGAAGCTAAACGAAGCTAAGCGAAGCTAAATGAAGCTAAGCTAAGCTAAACGAAGCTAAACGAAGCTAAACGAAGCTAAGCTAAGCTAAGCTAAGCTAAACGAAGCTAAGCTAAGCTAAACGAAGCTAAACGAAGCTAAACGAAGCTAAGCTAAGCTAAGCTAAGCTAAGCTAAACGAAGCTAAGCTAAGCTAAGCTAAACTAAACGAAGCTAAGCTAAGCTAAACGAAGCTAATCTAAGCTAAGCTAAACGAAGCTAAACGAAGCTAAGTGAAGCTAAACGAAGCTAAGCTAAGCTAAACGAAGCTAAACGAAGCTAAACGAAGGTAAGCGAAGCTAAACGAAGCTAAGCTAAGCTAAGCTAAGCTAAGCGAAGCTAAACGAAGCTAAGCGAAGCTAAACGAAGCTAAGCTAAGCTAAACGAAGCTAAACGAAGCTAAACGAAGCTAAGCTAAGCTAAGCTAAGCTAAACGAAGCTAAACGAAGCTAAACGAAGCTAAGCGAAGCTAAGCTAAGCTAAGCTAAACGAAGCTAAGCTAAGCTAAGCTAAGCTAAACGAAGCTAAGCTAAGTTAAACGAAGCTAACCGAAGCTAAGCTAAGCTAAACGAAGCTAAACGAAGCTAAGCTAATCTAAACGAAGCTAAACGAAGCTAAGCTAAGCTAAGCGAAATTAATCGAAGCTTTGCGAAGCTAAACGAAGCTAAGCTAAGCTAAACGAAGCTAAGCTAAGCTAAGCTAAGCTAAACGAAGCTAAACGAAGCTAAACGAAGCTAAACGAAGCTAAGCGAAGCTAAGCTAAGCTAAGCTAAACGAAGCTAAGCTAAGCTAAACGAAGCTAAGCTAAGCTAAGCGAAGCTAAACGAAGCTAAGCGAAGCTAAACGAAGCTAAGCTAAGCTAAACGAAGCTAAACGAAGCTAAGCTAAGCTAAGCTAAACGAAGCTAAGCTAAGCTAAGCGAAGCTAAACGAAGCTAAGCGAAGCTAAACGAAGCTAAGCTAAGCTAAACGAAGCTAAACGAAGCAAAGCGAAGCTAAACGAAGCTAAACGAAGCTAAACGAAGCTAAGCGAAGCTAAACGAAGCTAAGCTAAGCTAAACGAAGCTAAACGAAGCTAAACGAAGCTAAGCTAAGCTAAGCTAAGCTAAGCTAAACGAAGCTAAGCTAAGCTAAGCTAAGCTAAGCTAAGCTAAGCTAAGCTAAACGAAGCTAAACGAAGCTAAGCTAAGCTAAACGAAGCTAAACGAAGCTAAACGAAGCTAAACGAAGCTAAGCTAAGCTAAGCTAAGCTAAGCTAAGCTAAGCTAAGCTAAACGAAGCTAAGCTAAGCTAAGCTAAGCTAAACGAAGCTAAGCTAAGCTAAGCTAAACGAAGCTAAACGAAGCTAAGCTAAGCTAAGCTAAGCTAAACGAAGCTAAACGAAGCTAAGCGAAGCTAAGCTAAGCTAAGCTAAACGAAGCTAAGCTAAGCTAAACGAAGCTAAGCTAAGCTAAGCTAAACGAAGCTAAGCTAAGTTAAACGAAGCTAAACGAAGCTAAACGAAGCTAAACAAGCTAAGCTAATCTAAACGAAGCTAAACGAAGCTAAGCTAAGCTAAGCGAAATTAAACGAAGCTAAGCTAAGCTAAGCTAAGCTAAGCTAAACGAAGCTAAAGGAAGCTAAGCTAAGCTAAGCTAAACGAAGCTAAGTGAAGCTAAACGAAGCTAAGCTAAGCTAAACGAAGCTAAACGAAGCTAAGCGAAGCTAAACGAAGCTAAACGAAGCTAAGCTAAGCTAAACGTAGCTAAACGAAGCTAATCGAAGCTAAACGAAGCTAAACGAAGCTAAGCGAAGCTAAACGAAGCTAAGCTAAGCTAAGCTAAGCTAAACGAAGCTAAACGAAGCTAAGCGAAGCTAAACGAAGCTAAGCTAAGCTAAGCTAAACGAAGCTAAACGAAGCAAAGCGAAGCTAAACGAAGCTAAACGAAGCTAAGCGAAGCTAAACGAAGCTAAGCTAAACGAAGCTAAGCTAAGCTAAACGAAGCTAAGCTAAGCTAAGCTAAACGAAGCTAAACGAAGCTAAGCGAAGCTAAACGAAGCTAAGCTAAACGAAGCTAAGCTAAGCTAAACGAAGCTAAGCTAAGCTAAGCTAAACGAAGCTAAACGAAGCTAAGTGAAGCTAAACGAAGCTAAGCTAAGCTAAACGAAGCTAAACGAAGCTAAGCGAAGCTAAATGAAGCTAAGCTAAGCTAAACGAAGCTAAACGAAGCTAAACGAAGCTAAGCTAAGCTAAGCTAAGCTAAACGAAGCTAAGCTAAGCTAAACGAAGCTAAACGAAGCTAAACGAAGCTAAGCTAAGCTAAGCTAAGCTAAGCTAAACGAAGCTAAGCTAAGCTAAGCTAAACTAAACGAAGCTAAGCTAAGCTAAACGAAGCTAAACGAAGCTAAACGAAGCTAAGCGAAGCTAAGCTAAGCTAAGCTAAGCTAAACGAAGCTAAACGAAGCTAAGCTAAGCTAAGCTAAGCTAAACGAAGCTAAACGAAGCTAAACGAAGCTAAGCGAAGCTAAGCTAAGCTAAGCTAAACGAAGCTAAGCTAAGCTAAGCTAAGCTAAACGAAGCTAAGCTAAGTTAAACGAAGCTAACCGAAGCTAAGCTAAGCTAAACGAAGCTAAACGAAGCTAAGCTAATCTAAACGAAGCTAAACGAAGCTAAGCTAAGCTAAGCGAAATTAATCGAAGCTTTGCGAAGCTAAACGAAGCTAAGCTAAGCTAAACGAAGCTAAACGAAGCTAAGCTAAGCTAAGCTAAGCTAAACGAAGCTAAACGAAGCTAAACGAAGCTAAACGAAGCTAAGCGAAGCTAAGCTAAGCTAAGCTAAACGAAGCTAAGCTAAGCTAAACGAAGCTAAGCTAAGCTAAGCGAAGCTAAACGAAGCTAAGCGAAGCTAAACGAAGCTAAGCTAAGCTAAACGAAGCTAAACGAAGCTAAGCTAAGCTAAGCTAAACGAAGCTAAGCTAAGCTAAGCGAAGCTAAACGAAGCTAAGCGAAGCTAAACGAAGCTAAGCTAAGCTAAACGAAGCTAAACGAAGCAAAGCGAAGCTAAACGAAGCTAAACGAAGCTAAACGAAGCTAAGCGAAGCTAAACGAAGCTAAGCTAAGCTAAACGAAGCTAAACGAAGCTAAGCTAAGCTAAACGAAGCTAAACGAAGCTAAGCTAAGCTAAGCTAAGCTAAACGAAGCTAAACGAAGCAAAGCGAAGCTAAACGAAGCTAAGCTAAGCTAAACGAAGCTAAACGAAGCTAAGCGAAGCTAAACGAAGCTAAGCTAAGCTAAGCTAAACGAAGCTAAGCTAAGCTAAACGAAGCTAAACGAAGCTAAGCTAAGCTAAACGAAGCTAAGCTAAGCTAAACGAAGCTAAGTGAAGCTAAACGAAGCTAAGCTAAGCTAAACGAAGCTAAACGAAGCTAATCGAAGCTAAACGAAGCTAAGCTAAGCTAAGCGAAGCTAAACGAAGCTAAACGAAGCTAAGCTAAGCTAAACGAAGCTAAACGAAGCTAAACGAAGCTAAACGAAGCTAAGCTAAGTTAAGCTAAGCTAAACGAAGCTAAACGAAGCTAAGCTAAGCTAAACGAAGCTAAACGAAGCTAAGCTAAGCTAAGCTAAGCTAAACGAAGCTAAGCTAAGCTAAGCTAAGCTAAACGAAGCTAAGCTAAGCTAAGCTAAGCTAAGCTAAGCTAAGCTAAGCTAAGCTAAGCTAAACGAAGATAAACGAAGCTAAGCTAAGCTAAGCTAAGCTAAACGAAGCTAAGCGAAGCTAAGCTAAGCTAAGCTAAACGAAGCTAAGCTAAGCTAAACGAAGCTAAGCTAAGCTAAGCTAAGCTAAACGAAGCTAAGCTAAGTTAAACGAAGCTAAACGAAGCTAAGCTAAGCTAAACGAAGCTAAACGAAGCTAAACGAAGCTAAACGAAGCTAAGCTAATCTAAACGAAGCTAAGCTAATCTAAACGAAGCTAAGCTAAGCTAAGCGAAATTAATCGAAGCTAAGCGAAGCTAAACGAAGCTAAGCTAAGCTATGCTAAGCTAAGCTAAACGAAGCTAAACGAAGCTAAACGAAGCTAAGCTAAGCTAAGCTAAACGAAGCTAAACGAAGCTAAACGAAGCTAAGCGAAGCTAAGCCAAGCTAAGCTAAACGAAGCTAAGCTAAGCTAAACGAAGCTAAGCTAAGCTAAGCGAAGCTAAACGAAGCTAAGCGAAGCTAAACGAAGCTAAGCTAAGCTAAACGAAGCTAAACGAAGCTAAACGAAGCTAAGCTAAGCTAAGCTAAACGAAGCTAAGCTAAGCTAAACGAAGCTAAACGAAGCTAATCTAAGCTAAACGAAGCTAAACGAAGCTAAGCTAATCTAAACGAAGCTAAACGAAGCTAAGCTAAGCTAAGCGAAGCTAAACGAAGCTAAGCGAAGCTAAACGAAGCTAAGCTAAGCTAAGCTAAACGAAGCTAAGCTAAGCTAAGCTAAACGAAGCTAAACGAAGCTAAGTGAAGCTAATCGAAGCTAAGCTAAGCTAAACGAAGCTAAACGAAGCTAAACGAAGCTAAGCGAAGCTAAACGAAGCTAAGCTAAGCTAAGCTAAGCTAAACGAAGCTAAGCTAAGCTAAGCTAAGCTAAGCGAAGCTAAACGAAGCTAAGCGAAGCTAAGCGAAGCTAAATGAAGCTAAGCTAAGCTAAACGAAGCTAAGCTAAGCTAAGCTAAGCTAAGCGAAGCTAAACGAAGCTAAGCGAAGCTAAACGAAGCTAAGCTAAGCTAAACGAAGCTAAGCTAAGCTAAACGAAGCTAAACGAAGCTAAACGAAGCTAAGCTAAGCTAAGCTAAGCTAAACGAAGCTAAACGAAGCTAAGCTAAGCTAAACGAAGCTAAACGAAGCTAAGCGAAGCTAAGCTAAGCTAAACGAAGCTAAACGAAGCTAAGCTAAGCTAAGCTAAGCTAAACGAAGCTAAACGAAGCTAAACGAAGCTTAGCGAAGCTAAGCTAAGCTAAGCTAAACGAAGCTAAGCTAAGCTAAACGAAGCTAAGCTAAGCTAAGCTAAGCTAAACGAAGCTAAGCTAAGTTAAACGAAGCTAAACGAAGCTAAGCTAAGCTAAACGAAGCTAAACGAAGCTAAGCTAATCTAAACGAAGCTAAACGAAGCTAAGCTAAGCTAAGCGAAATTAATCGAAGCTAAGCGAAGTTAAACGAAGCTAGGCTAAGCTAAACGAAGCTAAACGAAGCTAAGCTAAGCTAAGCTAAGCTAAACGAATCTAAACGAAGCTAAACGAAGCTAAGCTAAGCTAAACGAAGCTAAGCTAAGCTAAGCTAAGCTAAACGAAGCTAAGCTAAGCTAAGCTAAACGAAGCTAAGCTAAGCTAAGCTAAACTAAACGAAGCTAAGCTAAGCTAAACGAAGCTAAACGAAGCTAAACGAAGCTAAGCGAAGCTAAGCTAAGCTAAGCTAAGCTAAACGAAGCTAAACGAAGCTAAGCTAAGCTAAGCTAAGCTAAACGAAGCTAAACGAAGCTAAACGAAGCTAAGCGAAGCTAAGCTAAGCTAAGCTAAACGAAGCTTAGCTAAGCTAAGCTAAGCTAAACGAAGCTAAGCTAAGTTAAACGAAGCTAACCGAAGCTAAGCTAAGCTAAACGAAGCTAAACGAAGCTAAGCTAATCTAAACGAAGCTAAACGAAGCTAAGCTAAGCTAAGCGAAATTAATCGAAGCTTTGCGAAGCTAAACGAAGCTAAGCTAAGCTAAACGAAGCTAAACGAAGCTAAGCTAAGCTAAGCTAAGCTAAACGAAGCTAAACGAAGCTAAACGAAGCTAAACGAAGCTAAGCGAAGCTAAGCTAAGCTAAGCTAAACGAAGCTAAGCTAAGCTAAACGAAGCTAAGCTAAGCTAAGCGAAGCTAAACGAAGCTAAGCGAAGCTAAACGAAGCTAAGCTAAGCTAAACGAAGCTAAACGAAGCTAAGCTAAGCTAAGCTAAACGAAGCTAAGCTAAGCTAAGCGAAGCTAAACGAAGCTAAGCGAAGCTAAACGAAGCTAAGCTAAGCTAAACGAAGCTAAACGAAGCAAAGCGAAGCTAAACGAAGCTAAACGAAGCTAAACGAAGCTAAGCGAAGCTAAACGAAGCTAAGCTAAGCTAAACGAAGCTAAACGAAGCTAAGCTAAGCTAAACGAAGCTAAACGAAGCTAAGCTAAGCTAAGCTAAGCTAAACGAAGCTAAACGAAGCAAAGCGAAGCTAAACGAAGCTAAGCTAAGCTAAACGAAGCTAAACGAAGCTAAGCGAAGCTAAACGAAGCTAAGCTAAGCTAAGCTAAACGAAGCTAAGCTAAGCTAAACGAAGCTAAACGAAGCTAAGCTAAGCTAAACGAAGCTAAGCTAAGCTAAACGAAGCTAAGTGAAGCTAAACGAAGCTAAGCTAAGCTAAACGAAGCTAAACGAAGCTAATCGAAGCTAAACGAAGCTAAGCTAAGCTAAGCGAAGCTAAACGAAGCTAAACGAAGCTAAGCTAAGCTAAACGAAGCTAAACGAAGCTAAACGAAGCTAAACGAAGCTAAGCTAAGTTAAGCTAAGCTAAACGAAGCTAAACGAAGCTAAGCTAAGCTAAACGAAGCTAAACGAAGCTAAGCTAAGCTAAGCTAAGCTAAACGAAGCTAAGCTAAGCTAAGCTAAGCTAAACGAAGCTAAGCTAAGCTAAGCTAAGCTAAGCTAAGCTAAGCTAAACGAAGATAAACGAAGCTAAGCTAAGCTAAGCTAAGCTAAACGAAGCTAAACGAAGCTAAGCGAAGCTAAGCTAAGCTAAGCTAAACGAAGCTAAGCTAAGCTAAACGAAGCTAAGCTAAGCTAAGCTAAGCTAAACGAAGCTAAGCTAAGTTAAACGAAGCTAAACGAAGCTAAGCTAAGCTAAACGAAGCTAAACGAAGCTAAACGAAGCTAAACGAAGCTAAGCTAATCTAAACGAAGCTAAGCTAATCTAAACGAAGCTAAGCTAAGCTAAGCGAAATTAATCGAAGCTAAGCGAAGCTAAACGAAGCTAAGCTAAGCTATGCTAAGCTAAGCTAAACGAAGCTAAACGAAGCTAAACGAAGCTAAGCTAAGCTAAGCTAAGCTAAGCTAAGCTAAACGAAGCTAAACGAAGCTAAACGAAGCTAAGCGAAGCTAAGCCAAGCTAAGCTAAACGAAGCTAAGCTAAGCTAAACGAAGCTAAGCTAAGCTAAGCGAAGCTAAACGAAGCTAAGCGAAGCTAAACGAAGCTAAGCTAAGCTAAACGAAGCTAAACGAAGCTAAACGAAGCTAAGCTAAGCTAAGCTAAACGAAGCTAAGCTAAGCTAAACGAAGCTAAACGAAGCTAATCTAAGCTAAACGAAGCTAAACGAAGCTAAGCTAATCTAAACGAAGCTAAACGAAGCTAAGCTAAGCTAAGCGAAGCTAAACGAAGCTAAGCGAAGCTAAACGAAGCTAAGCTAAGCTAAGCTAAACGAAGCTAAGCTAAGCTAAGCTAAACGAAGCTAAACGAAGCTAAGTGAAGCTAATCGAAGCTAAGCTAAGCTAAACGAAGCTAAACGAAGCTAAGCGAAGCTAAACGAAGCTAAGCTAAGCTAAGCTAAGCTAAACGAAGCTAAGCTAAGCTAAGCTAAGCTAAGCGAAGCTAAACGAAGCTAAGCGAAGCTAAGCGAAGCTAAATGAAGCTAAGCTAAGCTAAACGAAGCTAAGCTAAGCTAAGCTAAGCTAAGCGAAGCTAAACGAAGCTAAGCGAAGCTAAACGAAGCTAAGCTAAGCTAAACGAAGCTAAGCTAAGCTAAACGAAGCTAAACGAAGCTAAACGAAGCTAAGCTAAGCTAAGCTAAGCTAAACGAAGCTAAACGAAGCTAAGCTAAGCTAAACGAAGCTAAACGAAGCTAAGCGAAGCTAAGCTAAGCTAAACGAAGCTAAACGAAGCTAAGCTAAGCTAAGCTAAGCTAAACGAAGCTAAACGAAGCTAAACGAAGCTAAGCGAAGCTAAGCTAAGCTAAGCTAAACGAAGCTAAGCTAAGCTAAACGAAGCTAAGCTAAGCTAAGCTAAGCTAAACGAAGCTAAGCTAAGTTAAACGAAGCTAAACGAAGCTAAGCTAAGCTAAACGAAGCTAAACGAAGCTAAGCTAATCTAAACGAAGCTAAACGAAGCTAAGCTAAGCTAAGCGAAATTAATCGAAGCTAAGCGAAGTTAAACGAAGCTAGGCTAAGCTAAACGAAGCTAAACGAAGCTAAGCTAAGCTAAGCTAAGCTAAACGAATCTAAACGAAGCTAAACGAAGCTAAGCTAAGCTAAGCTAAACGAAGCTAAGCTAAGCTAAGCTAAGCTAAACGAAGCTAAGCTAAGCTAAGCTAAACGAAGCTAAACGAAGCTAAGCTAAGCTAAGCTAAGCTAAACGAAGCTAAACGAAGCTAAGCGAAGCTAAGCTAAGCTAAGCTAAACGAAGCTAAGCTAAGCTAAACGAAGCTAAGCTAAGCTAAGCTAAACGAAGCTAAGCTAAGTTAAACGAAGCTAAACGAAGCTAAGCTAAGCTAAACGAAGCTAAACGAAGCTAAGCTAATCTAAACGAAGCTAAACGAAGCTAAGCTAAGCTAAGCGAAATTAAACGAAGCTAAGCTAAGCTAAGCTAAGCTAAACGAAGCTAATCGAAGCTAAGCTAAGCTAAGCTAAACGAAGCTAAGTGAAGCTAAACGAAGCTAAGCTAAGCTAAACGAAGCTAAACGAAGCTAAGCGAAGCTAAACGAAGCTAAACGAAGCTAAGCTAAGCTAAACGTAGCTAAACGAAGCTAATCGAAGCTAAACGAAGCTAAGCGAAGCTAAACGAAGCTAAGCTAAGCTAAGCTAAGCTAAACGAAGCTAAACGAAGCTAAGCGAAGCTAAACGAAGCTAAGCTAAGCTAAGCTAAACGAAGCTAAACGAAGCAAAGCGAAGCTAAACGAAGCTAAACGAAGCTAAGCGAAGCTAAACGAAGCTAAGCTAAACGAAGCTAAGCTAAGCTAAACGAAGCTAAGCTAAGCTAAGCTAAACGAAGCTAAACGAAGCTAAGTGAAGCTAAACGAAGTTAAGCTAAGCTAAACGAAGCTAAACGAAGCTAAGCGAAGCTAAGCGAAGCTAAATGAAGCTAAGCTAAGCTAAACGAAGCTAAACGAAGCTAAACGAAGCTAAGCTAAGCTAAGCTAAGCTAAACGAAGCTAAGCTAAGCTAAACGAAGCTAATCGAAGCTAAACGAAGCTAAGCTAAGCTAAGCTAAGCTAAACGAAGCTAAGCTAAGCTAAGCTAAGCTAAGCTAAACTAAACGAAGCTAAGCTAAGCTAAACGAAGCTAATCTAAGCTAAGCTAAACGAAGCTAAACGAAGCTAAGTGAAGCTAATCGAAGCTAAGCTAAGCTAAACGAAGCTAAACGAAGCTAAACGAAGCTAAGCGAAGCTAAACGAAGCTAAGCTAAGCTAAGCTAAGCTAAACGAAGCTAAGCTAAGCTAAGCGAAGCTAAACGAAGCTAAGCGAAGCTAAATGAAGCTAAGCTAAGCTAAACGAAGCTAAGCTAAGCTAAGCTAAGCTAAGCGAAGCTAAACGAAGCTAAGCGAAGCTAAACGAAGCTAAGCTAAGCTAAACGAAGCTAAGCTAAGCTAAACGAAGCTAAACGAAGCTAAACGAAGCTAAGCTAAGCTAAGCTAAGCTAAACGAAGCTAAACGAAGCTAAGCTAAGCTAAACGAAGCTAAACGAAGCTAAGCGAAGCTAAGCTAAGCTAAACGAAGCTAAACGAAGCTAAGCTAAGCTAAGCTAAGCTAAACGAAGCTAAACGAAGCTAAACGAAGCTAAGCGAAGCTAAGCTAAGCTAAGCTAAACGAAGCTAAGCTAAGCTAAACGAAGCTAAGCTAAGCTAAGCTAAGCTAAACGAAGCTAAGCTAAGTTAAACGAAGCTAAACGAAGCTAAGCTAAGCTAAACGAAGCTAAACGAAGCTAAGCTAATCTAAACGAAGCTAAACGAAGCTAAGCTAAGCTAAGCGAAATTAATCGAAGCTAAGCGAAGTTAAACGAAGCTAGGCTAAGCTAAACGAAGCTAAACGAAGCTAAGCTAAGCTAAGCTAAGCTAAACGAAGCTAAACGAAGCTAAACGAAGCTAAACGAAGCTAAACGAAGCAAAGCTAAGCTAAGCTAAGCTAAACGACGCTAAACGAAGCTAAGCTAAGCTAAACGAAGCTAAGCTAAGCTAAACGAAGCTAAACGAAGCTAAGCTAAGCTAAACGAAGCTAAACGAAGCTAAGCTAAGCTAAGCTAAGCTAAACGAAGCTAAACGAAGCAAAGCGAAGCTAAACGAAGCTAAGCTAAGCTAAACGAAGCTAAACGAATCGAAGCGAAGCTAAACGAAGCTAAGCTAAACGAAGCTAAGCTAAGCTAAACGAAGCTAAACGAAGCTAAGCTAAGCTAAACGAAGCTAAGCTAAGCTAAACGAAGCTAAGCTAAGCTAAGCTAAACGAAGCTAAGTGAAGCTAAACGAAGCTAAGCTAAGCTAAACGAAGCTAAACGAAGCTAATCGAAGCTAAACGAAGCTAAGCTAAGCTAAGCGAAGCTAAACGAAGCTAAGCTAAGCTAAGCGAAGCTAAACGAAGCTAAACGAAGCTAAGCTAAGCTAAACGAAGCTAAACGAAGCTAAGCTAAGTTAAGCTAAGCTAAACGAAGCTAAACGAAGCTAAGCTAAGCTAAACGAAGCTAAACGAAGCTAAGCTAAGCTAAGCTAAGCTAAACGAAGCTAAGCTAAGCTAAGCTAAGCTAAACGAAGCTAAGCTAAGCTAAGCTAAGCTAAGCTAAGCTAAACGAAGCTAAACGAAGCTAAGCTAAGCTAAGCTAAGCTAAACGAAGCTAAACGAAGCTAAACGAAGCTAAGCGAAGCTAAGCTAAGCTAAGCTAAACGAAGCTAAGCTAAGCTAGACGAAGCTAAGCTAAGCTAAGCTAAGCTAAACGAAGCTAAGCTAAGTTAAACGAAGCTAAACGAAGCTAAGCTAAGCTAAACGAAGCTAAACGAAGCTAAACGAAGCTAAGCTAATCTAAACGAAGCTAAGCTAATCTAAACGAAGCTAAGCTAAGCTAAGCGAAATTAATCGAAGCTAAGCGAAGCTAAACGAAGCTAAGCTAAGCTATGCTAAGCTAAGCTAAACGAAGCTAAACGAAGCTAAACGAAGCTAAGCTAAGCTAAGCTAAACGAAGCTAAACGAAGCTAAACGAAGCTAAGCGAAGCTAAGCCAAGCTAAGCTAAACGAAGCTAAGCTAAGCTAAACGAAGCTAAGCTAAGCTAAGCGAAGCTAAACGAAGCTAAGCGAAGCTAAACGAAGCTAAGCTAAGCTAAACGAAGCTAAACGAAGCTAAGCTAAGCTAAGCTAAACGAAGCTAAGCTAAGCTAAACGAAGCTAAACGAAGCTAATCTAAGCTAAACGAAGCTAAACGAAGCTAAGCTAATCTAAACGAAGCTAAACGAAGCTAAGCTAAGCTAAGCGAAGCTAAACGAAGCTAAGCTAAGCTAAGCTAAACGAAGCTAAGCTAAGCTAAGCTAAACGAAGCTAAACGAAGCTAAGTGAAGCTAATCGAAGCTAAGCTAAGCTAAACGAAGCTAAACGAAGCTAAACGAAGCTAAGCGAAGCTAAACGAAGCTAAGCTAAGCTAAGCTAAGCTAAACGAAGCTAAGCTAAGCTAAGCGAAGCTAAACGAAGCTAAGCTAAGCTAAACGAAGCTAAGCTAAGCTAAGCTAAGCTAAACGAAGCTAAACGAAGCAAAGCGAAGCTAAACGAAGCTAAGCTAAGCTAAACGAAGCTAAACGAATCGAAGCGAAGCTAAACGAAGCTAAGCTAAACGAAGCTAAGCTAAGCTAAACGAAGCTAAACGAAGCTAAGCTAAGCTAAACGAAGCTAAGCTAAGCTAAACGAAGCTAAGCTAAGCTAAGCTAAACGAAGCTAAGTGAAGCTAAACGAAGCTAAGCTAAGCTAAACGAAGCTAAACGAAGCTAATCGAAGCTAAACGAAGCTAAGCTAAGCTAAGCGAAGCTAAACGAAGCTAAGCTAAGCTAAGCGAAGCTAAACGAAGCTAAACGAAGCTAAGCTAAGCTAAACGAAGCTAAACGAAGCTAAACGAAGCTAAGCTAAGTTAAGCTAAGCTAAACGAAGCTAAACGAAGCTAAGCTAAGCTAAACGAAGCTAAACGAAGCTAAGCTAAGCTAAGCTAAGCTAAACGAAGCTAAGCTAAGCTAAGCTAAGCTAAACGAAGCTAAGCTAAGCTAAGCTAAGCTAAGCTAAGCTAAACGAAGCTAAACGAAGCTAAGCTAAACGAAGCTAAACGAAGCTAAACGAAGCTAAACGAAGCTAAGCGAAGCTAAGCTAAGCTAAGCTAAACGAAGCTAAGCTAAGCTAGACGAAGCTAAGCTAAGCTAAGCTAAGCTAAACGAAGCTAAGCTAAGTTAAACGAAGCTAAACGAAGCTAAGCTAAGCTAAACGAAGCTAAACGAAGCTAAGCTAATCTAAACGAAGCTAAGCTAATCTAAACGAAGCTAAGCTAAGCTAAGCGAAATTAATCGAAGCTAAGCGAAGCTAAGCGAAGCTAAGCTAAGCTATGCTAAGCTAAGCTAAACGAAGCTAAACGAAGCTAAACGAAGCTAAGCTAAGCTAAGCTAAACGAAGCTAAACGAAGCTAAACGAAGCTAAGCGAAGCTAAGCCAAGCTAAGCTAAACGAAGCTAAGCTAAGCTAAACGAAGCTAAGCTAAGCTAAGCGAAGCTAAACGAAGCTAAGCGAAGCTAAACGAAGCTAAGCTAAGCTAAACGAAGCTAAACGAAGCTAAGCTAAGCTAAGCTAAACGAAGCTAAGCTAAGCTAAACGAAGCTAAACGAAGCTAATCTAAGCTAAACGAAGCTAAACGAAGCTAATCTAAGCTAAACGAAGCTAAACGAAGCTAAGCTAATCTAAACGAAGCTAAACGAAGCTAAGCTAAGCTAAGCGAAGCTAAACGAAGCTAAGCGAAGCTAAACGAAGCTAAGCTAAGCTAAGCTAAACGAAGCTAAGCTAAGCTAAGCTAAACGAAGCTAAACGAAGCTAAGTGAAGCTAATCGAAGCTAAGCTAAGCTAAACGAAGCTAAACGAAGCTAAACGAAGCTAAGCGAAGCTAAACGAAGCTAAGCTAAGCTAAGCTAAGCTAAACGAAGCTAAGCTAAGCTAAGCGAAGCTAAACGAAGCTAAGCGAAGCTAAATGAAGCTAAGCTAAGCTAAACGAAGCTAAACGAAGCTAAGCTAAGCTAAGCTAAGCTAAGCGAAGCTAAGCGAAGCTAAACGAAGCTAAGCGAAGCTAAACGAAGCTAAGCTAAGCTTAACGAAGCTAAACGAAGCTAAACGAAGCTAAGCTAAGCTAAGCTAAGCTAAACGAAGCTAAACGAAGCTAAGCTAAGCTAAACGAAGCTAAACGAAGCTAAGCGAAGCTAAGCTAAGCTAAACGAAGCTAAACGAAGCTAAGCTAAGCTAAGCTAAGCTAAACGAAGCTAAGCTAAGCTAAGCTAAGCTAAGCTAAACGAAGCTAAGCTAAGCTAAGCTAAACGAAGCTAAGCTAAGCGAAGCTAAGCTAAGCTAAACGAAGCTAAGCTAAGCTAAGCGAAGCTAAACGAAGCTAAGCTAAGCTAAACGAAGCTAAACGAAGCTAAAAGAAGCTAAGCTAAGCTAAGCTAAGCTAAGCTAAACGAAGCTAAGCTAAGCTAAACGAAGCTAAACGAAGCTAAACGAAGCTAAGCTAAGCTAAACGAAGCTAAACGAAGCTAAACGAAGCTAAGCTAATCTAAACGAAGCTAAACGAAGCTAAGCGAAGCTAAACGAAGCTAAGCTAAGCTAAGCTATGCTAAACGAAGCTAAACGAAGCAAAGCGAAGCTAAACGAAGCTAAGCTATGCTAAACGAAGCTAAGCGAAGCTAAACGAAGCTAAGCGAAGCTAAACGAAGCTAAGCGAAGCTAAACGAAGCTAAGCTAAGCTAAGCTATGCTAAACGAAGCTAAACGAAGCAAAACGAAGCTAAACGAAGCTAAACGAAGCTAAGCTAAGCTAAACGAAGCTAAACGAAGCTAAACGAAGCTAAACGAAGCTAAGCTAATCTAAACGAAGCTAAACGAAGCTAAGCGAAGCTAAACGAAGCTAAGCTAAGCTAAGCTATGCTAAACGAAGCTAAACGAAGCAAAGCGAAGCTAAACGAAGCTAAGCTAAGCTAAACGAAGCTAAGCGAAGCTAAACGAAGCTAAGCGAAGCTAAACGAAGCTAAGCGAAGCTAAACGAAGCTAAGCTAAGCTAAGCTATGCTAAACGAAGCTAAACGAAGCAAAGCGAAGCTAAACGAAGCTAAGCTAAGCTAAACGAAGCTAAGCGAAGCTAAACGAAGCTAAGCTAAGCTAAGCTAAGCTAAGCTAAACGAAGCTAAGCTAAGCTAAACGAAGCTAAACGAAGCTAAGCTAAGCTAAACGAAGCTAAGCTAAGCTAAACGAAGCTAAGCTAAGCGAAGCTAAACGAAGCTAAGCTAAGCTTAACGAAGCTAAACGAAGCTAAACGAAGCTAAGCTAAGCTAAGCTAAGCTAAACGAAGCTAAACGAAGCTAAGCTAAGCTAAACGAAGCTAAACGAAGCTAAGCGAAGCTAAGCTAAGCTAAACGAAGCTAAACGAAGCTAAGCTAAGCTAAGCTAAGCTAAACGAAGCTAAGCTAAGCTAAGCTAAGCTAAGCTAAACGAAGCTAAGCTAAGCTAAGCTAAACGAAGCTAAGCTAAGCGAAGCTAAGCTAAGCTAAACGAAGCTAAGCTAAGCTAAGCGAAGCTAAACGAAGCTAAGCTAAGCTAAACGAAGCTAAACGAAGCTAAAAGAAGCTAAGCTAAGCTAAGCTAAGCTAAGCTAAACGAAGCTAAGCTAAGCTAAACGAAGCTAAACGAAGCTAAACGAAGCTAAGCTAAGCTAAACGAAGCTAAACGAAGCTAAACGAAGCTAAGCTAATCTAAACGAAGCTAAACGAAGCTAAGCGAAGCTAAACGAAGCTAAGCTAAGCTAAGCTATGCTAAACGAAGCTAAACGAAGCAAAGCGAAGCTAAACGAAGCTAAGCTATGCTAAACGAAGCTAAGCGAAGCTAAACGAAGCTAAGCGAAGCTAAACGAAGCTAAGCTAAGCTAAGCTATGCTAAACGAAGCTAAACGAAGCAAAACGAAGCTAAACGAAGCTAAACGAAGCTAAGCTAAGCTAAACGAAGCTAAACGAAGCTAAACGAAGCTAAACGAAGCTAAGCTAATCTAAACGAAGCTAAACGAAGCTAAGCGAAGCTAAACGAAGCTAAGCTAAGCTAAGCTATGCTAAACGAAGCTAAACGAAGCAAAGCGAAGCTAAACGAAGCTAAGCTAAGCTAAACGAAGCTAAGCGAAGCTAAACGAAGCTAAGCGAAGCTAAACGAAGCTAAGCGAAGCTAAACGAAGCTAAGCTAAGCTAAGCTATGCTAAACGAAGCTAAACGAAGCAAAGCGAAGCTAAACGAAGCTAAGCTAAGCTAAACGAAGCTAAGCGAAGCTAAACGAAGCTAAGCTAAGCTAAGCTAAGCTAAGCTAAACGAAGCTAAGCTAAGCTAAACGAAGCTAAACGAAGCTAAGCTAAGCTAAACGAAGCTAAACGAAGCTAAGCTAAGCTAAGCTAAGCTAAGCTAAACGAAGCTAAGTGAAGCTAAACGAAGCTAAGCTAAGCTAAACGAAGCTAAGCTAAGCTAAACGAAGCTAAGCTAAGCTAAACGAAGCTAAACGAAGCTAAGCTAAGCTAAACGAAGCTAAGCTAAGCTAAACGAAGCTAAGCTAAGCTAAGCTAAACGAAGCTAAGTGAAGCTAAACGAAGCTAAGCTAAGCTAAACGAAGCTAAACGAAGCTAAACGAAGCTAAGCGAAGCTAAACGAAGCTAAGCTAAGCTAAGCTAAGCTAAGCGAAGCTAAAAGAAGCTAAGCTAAGCTAAACGAAGCTAAACGAAGCAAAGCTAAGCTAAGCTAAGCTAAACGACGCTAAACGAAGCTAAGCTAAGCTAAACGAAGCTAAGCTAAGCTAAACGAAGCTAAACGAAGCTAAGCTAAGCTAAACGAAGCTAAACGAAGCTAAGCTAAGCTAAGCTAAGCTAAACGAAGCTAAACGAAGCAAAGCGAAGCTAAACGAAGCTAAGCTAAGCTAAACGAAGCTAAACGAAGCTAAACGAAGCTAAGCTAAGCTAAACGAAGCTAAACGAAGCTAAACGAAGCTAAGCTAAGCTAAACGAAGCTAAACGAAGCTAAGCTAAGCTAAACGAAGCTAAGCTAAGCTAAGCTAAGCTAAACGAAGCTAAGCTAAGCTAAGCTAAGCTAAGCTAAACGAAGCTAAACGAAGCTAAGCTAAGCTAAGCTAAGCTAAACGAAGCTAAACGAAGCTAAACGAAGCTAAACGAAGCTAAGCGAAGCTAAGCTAAGCTAAGCTAAACGAAGCTAAGCTAAGCTAAACGAAGCTAAGCTAAGCTAAGCTAAGCTAAGCTAAGCTAAGCTAAGCTAAGCTAAGCTAAACGAAGCTAAGCTAAGTTAAACGAAGCTAAACGAAGCTAAGCTAAGCTAAACGAAGCTAAACGAAGCTAAGCTAATCTAAACGAAGCTAAGCTAATCTAAACGAAGCTAAGCTAATCTAAACGAAGCTAAGCTAAGCTAAGCGAAATTAATCGAAGCTAAGCGAAGCTAAACGAAGCTAAGCGAAGCTAAACGAAGCTAAGCTAAGCTATGCTAAGCTAAGCTAAACGAAGCTAAACGAAGCTAAACGAAGCTAAACGAAGCTAAGCTAAGCTAAGCTAAACGAAGCTAAACGAAGCTAAGCGAAGCTAAGCCAAGCTAAGCTAAACGAAGCTAAGCTAAGCTAAACGAAGCTAAGCTAAGCTAAGCGAAGCTAAACGAAGCTAAGCTAAGCTAAACGAAGCTAAACGAAGCTAAGCTAAGCTAAGCTAAGCTAAACGACGCTAAACGAAGCTAAGCTAAGCTAAACGAAGCTAAACGAAGCTAAGCTAAGCTAAACGAAACTAAGCTAAGCTAAGCTTAACGAAGCTAAGCTAAGCTAAGCTAAACGAAGCTAAACGAAGCTAAGCTAAGCTAAGCTAAGCTAAGCTAAGCTAAGCTAAACGAAGCTAAACGAAGCTAAACGAAGCTAAACGAAGCTAAGCGAAGCTAAGCTAAGCTAAGCTAAGCTAAACGAAGCTAAGCTAAGCTAAACGAAGCTAAGCTAAGCTAAGCTAAGCTTAGCTAAACGAAGCTAAGCTAAGCTAAGCTAAGCTAAACGAAGCTAAACGAAGCTAAGCGAAGCTAAACGAAGCTAAGCTAAGCTAAACGAAGCTAAACGAAGCTAAGCGAAGCTAAACGAAGCTAAGCTAAGCTAAGCTAAGCTAAACGAAGCTAAACGAAGCAAAGCGATGCTAAACGAAGCTAAGCTAAGCTAAACGAAGCTAAACGAAGCTAAGCTAAGCTAAACGAAGCTAAACGAAGCAAAGCGAAGCTAAACGAATCTAAGCTAAGCTAAACGAAGCTAAACGAAGCTAAACGAAGCTAAGCTAAGCTAAGCTAAGCTAAGCTAAGCTAAGCTAAACGAAGCTAAGCTAAGCTAAACGAAGCTAAACGAAGCTAAGCTAAGCTAAACGAAGCTATTCTAAGCTAAACGAAGCTAAACGAAGCTAAGCTAAGCTAAACGAAGCTAAGCTAAGTTAAACGAAGCTAAACGAAGCTAAGCTAATCTAAACGAAGCTAAACGAAGCTAAACGAAGCTAAACGAAGCTAAGCTAATCTAAACGAAGCTAAACGAAGCTAAGCTAAGCTAAGCGAAATTAAACGAAGCTAAGCGAAGCTAAACGAAGCTAAGCTAAGCTAAGCTAAGCTAAACTAAACGAAGCTAAACGAAGCTAAGCTAAGCTAAACGAAGCTAAGCTAAGCTAAACGAAGCTAAACGAAGCTAAGCTAAGCTAAGCGAAGCTAAACGAAGCTAAGCTAAGCTAAACGAAGCTAAGCTAAGCGAAGCTAAGCTAAGCTAAACGAAGCTAAACGAAGCTAAGCTAAGCTAAACGAAGCTAAGCTAAGCTAAACGAAGCTAAGCTAAGCTAAACGAAGCTAAACGAAGCTAAGCCAAGATAAGCGAAGCTAAACGAAGCTAAGCTAAGCTAAGCTAAACGAAGCTAAGCAAAGCTAAACGAAGCTAAACGAAGCTAAGCTAAGCTAAACGAAGCTAAGCGAAGCTAAACGAAGCTAAGCTAAGCTAAGCTAAACGAAGCTAAGCTAAGCTAAGCGAAGCAAATCGAAGCAAATCGAAGCTAAACGAAGCTAAACGAAGCTAAGCTAAGCGAAGCTAATCGAAGCTAAACGAAGCTAAACGAAGCTAAGCTAAGCTAAGCTAAGCTAAGCTAAACGAAGCTAAGCGAAGCTAAACGAAGCTAAGCGAAGCTAATCGAAGCTAAACGAAGCTAAACGAAGCTAAGCTAAGCTAAACGAAGCTAAGTTAAGCTAAGCTAAGCTAAGCTAAACGAAGCTAAGCTAAGCTAAGCCAAGCTAAGCTAAGCTAAACGAAGCTAAACGAAGCTAAACGAAGCTAAGCGAAGCTAAACGAAGCTAAGCTAAGCTAAACGAAGCTAAACGAAGGTAAACGAAGCTAAGCGAAGCTAAACGAAGCTAAACGAAGCTAAGCTAAGCTAAGCTAAGCTAAACGAAGCTAAACGAAGCTAAGCTAAGCTAAGCGAAGCTAAACGAAGCTAAGCTAAGCTAAACGAAGCTAAACGAAGCTAAGCGAAGCTAAACGAAGCTAAGCTAAGCTAAACGAAGCTAAACGAAGCTAAGCTAAGCTAAACGAAGCTAAGCTAAGCTAAGCTAAGCTAAACGAAGCTAAACGAAGCAAAGCGATGCTAAACGAAGCTAAGCTAAGCTAAACGAAGCTAAACGAAGCTAAGCTAAGCTAAACGAAGCTAAACGAAGCAAAGCGAAGCTAAACGAATCTAAGCTAAGCTAAACGAAGCTAAACGAAGCTAAACGAAGCTAATCGAAGCTAAGCGAAGCTAAACGAAGCTAAGCTAAGCTAAACGAAGCTAAACGAAGCTAAGCGAAGCTAAACGAAGCTAAACGAAGCTAAGCTAAGCTAAGCTTAGCTAAACGAAGCTAAACGAAGCAAAGCGAAGCTAAACGAAGCTAAGCTAAGCTAAACGAAGCTAAACGAAGCTAAACGAAGCTAAGCGAAGCTAAACGAAGCTAAGCTAAGCTAAGCTAAACGAAGCTAAACGAAGCAAAGCGAAGCAAAGCGAAGCTAAACGAAGCTAAGCTAAGCTAAACGAAGCTAAACGAAGCTAAACGAAGCTAAGCTAAGCTAAGCTAAACGAAGCTAAGCTAAGCTAAGCTAAACGAAGCTAAACGAAGCTAAGCTAAGCTAAACGAAGCTAAACGAGGCTAAGCTAAGCTAAACGAAGCTAAGCTAAGCTAAACGAAGCTAAGCTAAGCTAAACGAAGCTAAGCTAAGCTAAACGAAGCTAATCTAAGCTAAACGAAGCTAAACGAAGCTAAGCTAAGCTAAGCGAAGCTAAACGAAGCTAAGCTAAGCTAAGCTAAACGAAGCTAAACGAAGCTAAGCGAAGCTAAACGAAGCTAAGCTAAGCTAAACGAAGCTAAACGAAGCTAAGCGAAGCTAAACGAAGCTAAGCTAAGCTAAGCTAAGCTAAACGAAGCTAAACGAAGCAAAGCGATGCTAAACGAAGCTAAGCTAAGCTAAACGAAGCTAAACGAAGCTAAACGAAGCTAAGCTAAGCTAAACGAAGCTAAACGAAGCAAAGCGAAGCTAAACGAATCTAAGCTAAGCTAAGCGAAGCTAAACGAAGCTAAGCTAAGCTATGCTAAGCTAAGCTAAGCTAAGCTAAGCTAAGCTAAGCTAAACGAAGCTAAGCTAAGCTAAACGAAGCTAAGCTAAGCTAAACGAAGCTAAACGAAGCTAAGCTAAGCTAAACGAAGCTAAGCTAAGCTAAACGAAGCTAAACGAAGCTAAGCTAAGCTAAACGAAGCTAAGCTAAGTTAAACGAAGCTAAACGAAGCTAAGCTAATCTAAACGAAGCTAAACGAAGCTAAACGAAGCTAAACGAAGCTAAGCTAAGCTAAACGAAGCTAAACGAAGCTAAGCTAAGCTAAGCGAAGCTAAACGAAGCTAAGCTAAGCTAAGCTAAACGAAGCTAAGCTAAGCGAAGCTAAGCTAAGCTAAACGAAGCTAAACGAAGCTAAGCTAAGCTAAACGAAGCTAAGCTAAGCTAAACGAAGCTAAACGAAGCTAAGCCAAGATAAGCGAAGCTAAACGAAGCTAAGCTAAGCTAAGCTAAACGAAGCTAAGCAAAGCTAAACGAAGCTAAACGAAGCTAAGCTAAGCTAAACGAAGCTAAGCGAAGCTAAACGAAGCTAAGCTAAGCTAAGCTAAACGAAGCTAAGCGAAGCTAAACGAAGCTAAGCTAAGCTAAGCGAAGCTAATCGAAGCTAAACGAAGCTAATCGAAGCTAAACGAAGCTAAACGAAGCTAAGCTAAGCGAAGCTAATCGAAGCTAAACGAAGCTAAACGAAGCTAAGCTAAGCTAAGCTAAGCTAAGCTAAACGAAGCTAAGCGAAGCTAAACGAAGCTAAGCTAAGCTAAGCGAAGCTAATCGAAGCTAAACGAAGCTAAACGAAGCTAAGCTAAGCTAAACGAAGCTAAGCTAAGCTAAGCTAAGCTAAGCTAAACGAAGCTAAGCTAAGCTAAGCCAAGCTAAGCTAAGCTAAACGAAGCTAAACGAAGCTAAACGAAGCTAAGCGAAGCTAAACGAAGCTAAGCTAAGCTAAACGAAGCTAAACGAAGCTAAGCGAAGCTAAACGAAGCTAAACGAAGCTAAGCTAAGCTAAACGAAGCTAAACGAAGCAAAGCGAAGCTAAACGAAGCTAAGCTAAGCTAAACGAAGCTAAACGAAGCTAAACGAAGCTAAGCGAAGCTAAACGAAGCTAAGCTAAGCTAAGCTAAGCTAAGCTAAGCTAAACGAAGCTAAACGAAGCAAAGCGAAGCTAAACGAAGCTAAACGAAGCTAAGCTAAGCTAAGCTAAACGAAGCTAAGCTAAGCTAAGCTAAACGAAGCTAAACGAAGCTAAGCTAAGCTAAACGAAGCTAAACGAAGCTAAGCTAAGCTAAACGAAGCTAAGCTAAGCTAAACGAAGCTAAGCTAAGCTAAACGAAGCTAAGCTAAGCTAAACGAAGCTAAGCTAAGCTAAACGAAGCTAAACGAAGCTAAGCTAAGCTAAGCGAAGCTAAACGAAGGTAAGCTAAGCTAAACGAAGCTAAGCTAAACGAAGCTAAGCAAAGCTAAACGAAGCTAAACGAAGCTAAGCTAAGCTAAGCTAAGCTAAACGAAGCTAAGCTAAGCTAAGCTAAGCTAAGCTAAACGAAGCTAAGCTAAGCTAAGCTAAACGAAGCTAAGCTAAGCGAAGCTAAGCTAAGCTAAACGAAGCTAAGCTAAGCTAAGCGAAGCTAAACGAAGCTAAGCGAAGCTAAACGAAGCTAAGCTAAGCTAAACGAAGCTAAACGAAGCTAAACGAAGCTAAAAGAAGCTAAGCTAAGCTAAGCTAAGCTAAGCTAAACGAAGCTAAGCTAAGCTAAACGAAGCTAAACGAAGCTAAACGAAGCTAAGCTAAGCTAAACGAAGCTAAACGAAGCTAAACGAAGCTAAACGAATCTAAACGAAGCTAAACGAAGCTAAACGAAGCTAAGCTAAGCTATGCGAAGCTAAACGAAGCTAAGCGAAGCTAAACGAAGCTAAGCTAAGCTAAGCTATGCTAAACGAAGCTAAACGAAGCAAAGCGAAGCTAAACGAAGCTAAGCTAAGCTAAACGAAGCTAAGCGAAGCTAAACGAAGCTAAGCTAAGCTAAACGAAGCTAAGCTAAGCTAAACGAAGCTAAACGAAGCTAAGCTAAGCTAAACGAAGCTAAGCTAAGCTAAACGAAGCTAAGCTAAGCTAAGCTAAACGAAGCTAAGTGAAGCTAAACGAAGCTAAGCTAAGCTAAACGAAGCTAAACGAAGCTAAGCGAAGCTAAACGAAGCTAAGCTAAGCTAAGCTAAGCTAAGCGAAGCTAAACGAAGCTAAGCTAAGCTAAACGAAGCTAAACGAAGCTAAGCTAAGCTAAGCTAAGCTAAACGACGCTAAACGAAGCTAAGCTAAGCTAAACGAAGCTAAACAAAGCTAAGCTAAGCTAAACGAAGCTAAGCTAAGCTAAGCTTAACGAAGCTAAGCTAAGCTAAGCTAAACGAAGCTAAACGAAGCTAAGCTAAGCTAAGCTAAGCTATGCTAAACGAAGCTAAACGAAGCTAAGCGAAGCTAAGCTAAGCTAAGCTAAACGAAGCTAAGCTAAGCTAAGCTAAGCTTAGCTAAACGAAGCTAAGCTAAGCTAAGCTAAGCTAAACGAAGCTAAACGAAGCTAAGCGAAGCTAAACGAAGCTAAGCTAAGCTAAACGAAGCTAAGCGAAGCTAAACGAAGCTAAGCTAAGCTAAGCTAAGCTAAACGAAGCTAAACGAAGCAAAGCGATGCTAAACGAAGCTAAGCTAAGCTAAACGAAGCTAAACGAAGCTAAACGAAGCTAAGCTAAGCTAAACGAAGCTAAACGAAGCAAAGCGAAGCTAAACGAATCTAAGCTAAGCTAAACGAAGCTAAACGAAGCTAAACGAAGCTAAGCTAAGCTAAGCTAAGCTAAGCTAAGCTAAGCTAAACGAAGCTAAGCTAAGCTAAACGAAGCTAAGCTAAGCTAAACGAAGCTAAACGAAGCTAAGCTAAGCTAAACGAAGCTAAGCTAAGCTAAACGAAGCTAAACGAAGCTAAGCTAAGCTAAACGAAGCTAATCTAAGTTAAACGAAGCTAAACGAAGCTAAGCTAATCTAAACGAAGCTAAACGAAGCTAAACGAAGCTAAGCTAATCTAAAAAAAGCTAAACGAAGCTAAGCTAAGCTAAGCGAAATTAAACGAAGCTAAGCGAAGCTAAGCTAATCTAAAAAAAGCTAAACGAAGCTAAGCTAAGCTAAGCGAAATTAAACGAAGCTAAGCGAAGCTAAACGAAGCTAAGCTAAGCTAAGCTAAGCTAAACTAAACGAAGCTAAACGAAGCTAAGCTAAGCTAAACGAAGCTAAGCTAAGCTAAACGAAGCTAAACGAAGCTAAGCTAAGCTAAGCGAAGCTAAACGAAGCTAAGCTAAGCTAAGCTAAACGAAGCTAAGCTAAGCGAAGCTAAGCTAAGCTAAACGAAGCTAAGCTAAGCTAAGCGAAGCTAAACGAAGCTAAGCTAAGCTAAACGAAGCTAAACGAAGCTAAGCTAAGCTAAGCTAAGCGAAGCTAAACGAAGCTAAGCTAAGCTAAACGAAGCTAAACGAAGCTAAGCTAAGCTAAGCTAAGCTAAGCTAAACGAAGCTAAGCTAAGCTAAACGAAGCTAAACGAAGCTAAGCTAAGCTAAACGAAGCTAAACGAAGCTAAGCTAATCTAAACGAAGCTAAACGAAGCTAAGCTAAGCTAAGCGAAATTAAACGAAGCTAAACGAAGCTAAACGAAGCTAAGCTAAGCTAAGCTAAGCTAAACGAAGCTAAACGAAGCTAAACGAAGCAAAGCGAAGCTAAACGAAGCTAAGCTAAGCTAAACGAAGCTAAACGAAGCTAAGCTAAGCTAAACGAAGCTAAGCTAAGCTAAACGAAGCTAAACGAAGCTAAACGAAGCTAAGCTAAGCTAAACGAAGCTAAGCTAAGCTAAACGAAGCTAAACGAAGCTAAGCTAAGCTAAACGAAGCTAAGCTAAGCTAAACGAAGCTAAGCTAAGATAAGCGAAGCTAAACGAAGCTAAGCTAAGCTAAGCTAAACGAAGCTAAGCAAAGCTAAACGAAGCTAAACGAAGCTAAGCTAAGCTAAGCTAAACGAAGCTAAGCGAAGCTAAACGAAGCTAAGCTAAGCTAAGCGAAGCTAATCGAAGCTAAACGAAGCTAAACGAAGCTAAGCTAAGCTAAGCTAAGCTAAGCTAAACGAAGCTAAACGAAGCAAAGCGAAGCTAAACGAAGCTAAGCTAAGCTAAACGAAGCTAAACGAAGCTAAGCTAAGCTAAGCTAAACGAAGCTAAGCTAAGCTAAGCTAAACGAAGCTAAGCTAAGCTAAACGAAGCTAAACGAAGCTAAGCTAAGCTAAACGAAGCTAAGCTAAGCTAAGCTAAGCTAAACGAAGCTAAGCTAAGCTAAACGAAGCTAAACGAAGCTAAGCTAAGCTAAACGAAGCTAAGCTAAGCTAAACGAAGCTAAGCTAAGCTAAACGAAGCTAAACGAAGCTAAGCTAAGCTAAACGAAGCTAAGCTAAGCTAAACGAAGCTAAGCTAAGCTAAGCGAAGCTAAACGAAGCTAAGCTAAGCTAAACGAAGCTAAGCTAAGCTAAACGAAGCTAAGCTAAACGAAGCTAAGCAAAGCTAAACGAAGCTAAACGAAGCTAAGCTAAACGAAGCTAAGCTAAGCTAAGCTAAGCTAAGCTAAACGAAGCTTATCTAAGCGAAGCTAAGCTAAGCTAAACGAAGCTAAGCTAAGCTAAGCGAAGCTAAACGAAGCTAAGCTAAGCTAAGCTAAACGAAGCTAAGCTAAGCTAAGCTAAACGAAGCTAAGCTAAGCTAAACGAAGCTAAGCTAAGCTAAACGAAGCTAAACGAAGCTAAGCTAAGCTAAACGAAGCTAAGCTAAGCTAAACGAAGCTAAGCTAAGCTAAACGAAGCTAAACGAAGCTAAGGTAAGCTAAACGAAGCTAAGCTAAGCTAAACGAAGCTAAACGAAGCTAAGCTAAGCTAAGCGAAGCTAAACGAAGCTAAGCTAAGCTAAACGAAGCTAAGCTAAGCTAAACGAAGCTAAGCTAAACGAAGCTAAGCAAAGCTAAACGAAGCTAAACGAAGCTAAGCTAAACGAAGCTAAGCTAAGCTAAGCTAAGCTAAGCTAAACGAAGCTTATCTAAGCGAAGCTAAGCTAAGCTAAACGAAGCTAAGCGAAGCTAAACGAAGCTAAGCGAAGCTAAACGAAGCTAAGCTAAGCTAAACGAAGCTAAACGAAGCTAAACGAAGCTAAAAGAAGCTAAGCTAAGCTAAGCTAAGCTAAACGAAGCTAAGCTAAGCTAAACGAAGCTAAACGAAGCTAAACGAAGCTAAGCTAATCTAAACGAAGCTAAACGAAGCTAAACGAAGCTAAGCTAAGCTAAGCGAAGCTAAACGAAGCTAAGCGAAGCTAAACGAAGCTAAGCTAAGCTAAGCTATGCTAAACGAAGCTAAACGAAGCAAAGCGAAGCTAAACGAAGCTAAGCTAAGCTAAACGAAGCTAAGCGAAGCTAAACGAAGCTAAGCTAAGCTAAGCTAAACGAAGCTAAACGAAGCTAAGCTAAGCTAAGCTAAGCTAAGCTAAACGAAGCTAAACGAAGCTAAACGAAGCTAAGCGAAGCGAAGCTAAGCTAAGCTAAGCTAAGCTAAACGAAGGTAAGCTAAGCTAAACGAAGCTAAACGAAGCTAAACGAAGCTAAGCTAAGCTAAACGAAGCTAAACGAAGCAAAGCGAAGCTAAACGAATCTAAGCTAAGCTAAACGAAGCTAAACGAAGCTAAACGAAGCTAAGCTAAGCTAAGCTAAACGAAGCTAAGCTAAGCTAAACGAAGCTAAGCTAAGCTAAACGAAGCTAAACGAAGCTAAGCTAAGCTAAACGAAGCTAAGCTAAGCTAAACGAAGCTAAACGAAGCTAAGCTAAGCTAAACGAAGCTAAGCTAAGTTAAACGAAGCTAAACGAAGCTAAGCTAATCTAAACGAAGCTAAACGAAGCTAAACGAAGCTAAGCTAATCTAAAAAAAGCTAAACGAAGCTAAGCTAAGCTAAGCGAAATTAAACGAAGCTAAGCGAAGCTAAACGAAGCTAAGCTAAGCTAAGCTAAGCTAAACTAAACGAAGCTAAACGAAGCTAAGCTAAGCTAAACGAAGCTAAGCTAAGCTAAACGAAGCTAAACGAAGCTAAGCTAAGCTAAGCGAAGCTAAACGAAGCTAAGCTAAGCTAAGCTAAGCTAAGCTAAACGAAGCTAAGCTAAGCGAAGCTAAGCTAAGCTAAACGAAGCTAAGCTAAGCTAAGCGAAGCTAAACGAAGCTAAGCTAAGCTAAACGAAGCTAAACGAAGCTAAGCTAAGCTAAGCTAAGCTAAGCTAAGCTAAACGAAGCTAAGCTAAGCTAAACGAAGCTAAACGAAGCTAAGCTAAGCTAAACGAAGCTAAACGAAGCTAAGCTAATCTAAACGAAGCTAAACGAAGCTAAGCTAAGCTAAGCGAAATTAAACGAAGCTAAACGAAGCTAAGCTAAGCTAAGCTAAGCTAAACGAAGCTAAACGAAGCAAAGCGAAGCTAAACGAAGCTAAGCTAAGCTAAACGAAGCTAAACGAAGCTAAACGAAGCTAAGCTAAGCTAAGCTAAGCTAAGCTAAACGAAGCTAAGCTAAGCTAAACGAAGCTAAACGAAGCTAAGCTAAGCTAAACGAAGCTAAGCTAAGCTAAACGAAGCTAAACGAAGCTAAGCTAAGCTAAACGAAGCTAAGCTAAGCTAAACGAAGCTAAACGAAGCTAAGCTAAGATAAGCGAAGCTAAACGAAGCTAAGCTAAGCTAAGCTAAACGAAGCTAAGCAAAGCTAAACGAAGCTAAACGAAGCTAAGCTAAGCTAAGCTAAACGAAGCTAAGCGAAGCTAAACGAAGCTAAGCTAAGCTAAGCGAAGCTAATCGAAGCTAAACGAAGCTAAACGAAGCTAAGCTAAGCTAAGCTAAGCTAAGCTAAACGAAGCTAAGCGAAGCTAAACGAAGCTAAGCTAAGCTAAGCGAAGCTAATCGAAGCTAAACGAAGCTAAGCTAAACGAAGCTAAGCAAAGCTAAACGAAGCTAAGCTAAGCTAAGCGAAGCTAAACGAAGCTAAGCTAAGCTAAACGAAGCTAAGCTAAGCTAAACGAAGCTAAGCTAAACGAAGCTAAGCAAAGCTAAACGAAGCTAAACGAAGCTAAGCTAAACGAAGCTAAGCTAAGCTAAGCTAAGCTAAGCTAAACGAAGCTTATCTAAGCGAAGCTAAGCTAAGCTAAACGAAGCTAAGCTAAGCTAAGCGAAGCTAAACGAAGCTAAGCTAAGCTAAGCTAAACGAAGCTAAGCTAAGCTAAGCTAAACGAAGCTAAGCTAAGCTAAACGAAGCTAAGCTAAGCTAAACGAAGCTAAACGAAGCTAAGCTAAGCTAAACGAAGCTAAGCTAAGCTAAACGAAGCTAAGCTAAGCTAAACGAAGCTAAACGAAGCTAAGGTAAGCTAAACGAAGCTAAGCTAAGCTAAACGAAGCTAAACGAAGCTAAGCTAAGCTAAGCGAAGCTAAACGAAGCTAAGCTAAGCTAAACGAAGCTAAGCTAAGCTAAACGAAGCTAAGCTAAACGAAGCTAAGCAAAGCTAAACGAAGCTAAACGAAGCTAAGCTAAACGAAGCTAAGCTAAGCTAAGCTAAGCTAAGCTAAACGAAGCTTATCTAAGCGAAGCTAAGCTAAGCTAAACGAAGCTAAGCGAAGCTAAACGAAGCTAAGCGAAGCTAAACGAAGCTAAGCTAAGCTAAACGAAGCTAAACGAAGCTAAACGAAGCTAAAAGAAGCTAAGCTAAGCTAAGCTAAGCTAAACGAAGCTAAGCTAAGCTAAACGAAGCTAAACGAAGCTAAACGAAGCTAAGCTAATCTAAACGAAGCTAAACGAAGCTAAACGAAGCTAAGCTAAGCTAAGCGAAGCTAAACGAAGCTAAGCGAAGCTAAACGAAGCTAAGCTAAGCTAAGCTATGCTAAACGAAGCTAAACGAAGCAAAGCGAAGCTAAACGAAGCTAAGCTAAGCTAAACGAAGCTAAGCGAAGCTAAACGAAGCTAAGCTAAGCTAAGCTAAACGAAGCTAAACGAAGCTAAGCTAAGCTAAGCTAAGCTAAGCTAAACGAAGCTAAACGAAGCTAAACGAAGCTAAGCGAAGCGAAGCTAAGCTAAGCTAAGCTAAGCTAAACGAAGGTAAGCTAAGCTAAACGAAGCTAAACGAAGCTAAACGAAGCTAAGCTAAGCTAAACGAAGCTAAACGAAGCAAAGCGAAGCTAAACGAATCTAAGCTAAGCTAAACGAAGCTAAACGAAGCTAAACGAAGCTAAGCTAAGCTAAGCTAAACGAAGCTAAGCTAAGCTAAACGAAGCTAAGCTAAGCTAAACGAAGCTAAACGAAGCTAAGCTAAGCTAAACGAAGCTAAGCTAAGCTAAACGAAGCTAAACGAAGCTAAGCTAAGCTAAACGAAGCTAAGCTAAGTTAAACGAAGCTAAACGAAGCTAAGCTAATCTAAACGAAGCTAAACGAAGCTAAACGAAGCTAAGCTAATCTAAAAAAAGCTAAACGAAGCTAAGCTAAGCTAAGCGAAATTAAACGAAGCTAAGCGAAGCTAAACGAAGCTAAGCTAAGCTAAGCTAAGCTAAACTAAACGAAGCTAAACGAAGCTAAGCTAAGCTAAACGAAGCTAAGCTAAGCTAAACGAAGCTAAACGAAGCTAAGCTAAGCTAAGCGAAGCTAAACGAAGCTAAGCTAAGCTAAGCTAAGCTAAGCTAAACGAAGCTAAGCTAAGCGAAGCTAAGCTAAGCTAAACGAAGCTAAGCTAAGCTAAGCGAAGCTAAACGAAGCTAAGCTAAGCTAAACGAAGCTAAACGAAGCTAAGCTAAGCTAAGCTAAGCTAAGCTAAGCTAAACGAAGCTAAGCTAAGCTAAACGAAGCTAAACGAAGCTAAGCTAAGCTAAACGAAGCTAAACGAAGCTAAGCTAATCTAAACGAAGCTAAACGAAGCTAAGCTAAGCTAAGCGAAATTAAACGAAGCTAAACGAAGCTAAGCTAAGCTAAGCTAAGCTAAACGAAGCTAAACGAAGCAAAGCGAAGCTAAACGAAGCTAAGCTAAGCTAAACGAAGCTAAACGAAGCTAAACGAAGCTAAGCTAAGCTAAGCTAAGCTAAGCTAAACGAAGCTAAGCTAAGCTAAACGAAGCTAAACGAAGCTAAGCTAAGCTAAACGAAGCTAAGCTAAGCTAAACGAAGCTAAACGAAGCTAAGCTAAGCTAAACGAAGCTAAGCTAAGCTAAACGAAGCTAAACGAAGCTAAGCTAAGATAAGCGAAGCTAAACGAAGCTAAGCTAAGCTAAGCTAAACGAAGCTAAGCAAAGCTAAACGAAGCTAAACGAAGCTAAGCTAAGCTAAGCTAAACGAAGCTAAGCGAAGCTAAACGAAGCTAAGCTAAGCTAAGCGAAGCTAATCGAAGCTAAACGAAGCTAAACGAAGCTAAGCTAAGCTAAGCTAAGCTAAGCTAAACGAAGCTAAGCGAAGCTAAACGAAGCTAAGCTAAGCTAAGCGAAGCTAATCGAAGCTAAACGAAGCTAAACGAAGCTAAGCTAAGCTAAGCTAAGCTAAACGAAGCTAAGCTAAGCTAAGCTAAGCTAAGCTAAACGAAGCTAAGCTAAGCTAAGCCAAGCTAAGCTAAGCTAAACGAAGCTAAACGAAGCTAAACGAAGCTAAGCGAAGCTAAACGAAGCTAAGCTAAGCTAAACGAAGCTAAACGAAGCTAAACGAAGCTAAGCGAAGCTAAACGAAGCTAAACGAAGCTAAGCTAAGCTAAGCTAAGCTAAACGAAGCTAAACGAAGCAAAGCGAAGCTAAGCTAAGCTAAACGAAGCTAAACGAAGCTAAACGAAGCTAAGCTAAGCTAAGCTAAGCTAAACGAAGCTAAACGAAGCAAAGCGAAGCTAAACGAAGCTAAGCTAAGTTAAACGAAGCTAAACGAAGCTAAACGAAGCTAAGCTAAGCTAAGCTAAACGAAGCTAAGCTAAACGAAGCTAAGCTAAGCTAAACGAAGCTAAACGAAGCTAAGCTAAGCTAAACGAAGCTAAGCTAAGCTAAACGAAGCTAAGCAAAGCTAAACGAAGCTAAACGAAGCTAAGCTAAACGAAGCTAAGCTAAGCTAAACGAAGCTTATCTAAGCGAAGCTAAGCTAAGCTAAACGAAGCTAAGCTAAGCTAAGCGAAGCTAAACGAAGCTAAGCTAAGCTAAGCTAAACGAAGCTAAGCTAAGCTAAGCTAAACGAAGCTAAGCTAAGCTAAACGAAGCTAAACGAAGCTAAGCTAAGCTAAACGAAGCTAAGCTAAGCTAAACGAAGCTAAGCTAAGCTAAACGAAGCTAAACGAAGCTAAGCTAAGCTAAACGAAGCTAAGCTAAGCTAAACGAAGCTAAACGAAGCTAAGCTAAGCTAAGCGAAGCTAAACGAAGCTAAGCTAAGCTAAACGAAGCTAAGCTAAGCTAAACGAAGCTAAGCTAAACGAAGCTAAGCAAAGCTAAACGAAGCTAAACGAAGCTAAGCTAAGCTAAGCTAAGCTAAGCTAAACGAAGCTTATCTAAGCGAAGCTAAGCTAAGCTAAACGAAGCTAAGCTAAGCTAAGCGAAGCTAAACGAAGCTAAACGAAGCTAAGCTAAGCTAAACGAAGCTAAACGAAGCTAAACGAAGCTAAAAGAAGCTAAGCTAAGCTAAGCTAAGCTAAGCTAAACGAAGCTAAGCTAAGCTAAACGAAGCTAAACGAAGCTAAGCTAATCTAAACGAAGCTAAACGAAGCTAAGCTAAGCTAAGCGAAGCTAAACGAAGCTAAGCGAAGCTAAACGAAGCTAAGCTAAGCTAAGCTATGCTAAACCAAGCTAAACGAAGCAAAGCGAAGCTAAACGAAGCTAAGCTAAGCTAAACGAAGCTAAGCGAAGCTAAACGAAGCTAAGCTAAGCTAAGCTAAACGAAGCTAAACGAAGCTAAGCTAAGCTAAGCTAAGCTAAGCTAAACGAAGCTAAACGAAGCTAAACGAAGCTAAGCGAAGCGAAGCTAAGCTAAGCTAAGCTAAGCTAAACGAAGCTAAGCTAAGCTAAACGAAGCTAAACGAAGCTAAACGAAGCTAAACGAAGCTAAGCTAAGCTAAACGAAGCTAAACGAAGCAAAGCGAAGCTAAACGAATCTAAGCTAAGCTAAACGAAGCTAAACGAAGCTAAGCTAAGCTAAGCTAAGCTAAGCTAAGCTAAGCTAAACGAAGCTAAGCTAAGCTAAACGAAGCTAAGCTAAGCTAAACGAAGCTAAACGAAGCTAAGCTAAGCTAAACGAAGCTAAGCTAAGCTAAACGAAGCTAAACGAAGCTAAGCTAAGCTAAACGAAGCTAAGCTAAGTTAAACGAAGCTAAACGAAGCTAAGCTAATCTAAACGAAGCTAAACGAAGCTAAACGAAGCTAAACGAAGCTAAACGAAGCTAAGCTAATCTAAAAAAAGCTAAACGAAGCTAAGCTAAGCTAAGCTAAACGAAGCTAAGCTAAGCTAAACGAAGCTAAACGAAGCTAAGCTAAGCTAAACGAAGCTAAGCTAAGCTAAACGAAGCTAAGCTAAGCTAAACGAAGCTAAACGAAGCTAAGCTAAGCTAAACGAAGCTAAGCTAAGCTAAACGAAGCTAAGCTAAGCTAAGCGAAGCTAAACGAAGCTAAGCTAAGCTAAACGAAGCTAAGCTAAGCTAAACGAAGCTAAGCTAAACGAAGCTAAGCAAAGCTAAACGAAGCTAAACGAAGCTAAGCTAAACGAAGCTAAGCTAAGCTAAGCTAAGCTAAGCTAAACGAAGCTTATCTAAGCGAAGCTAAGCTAAGCTAAACGAAGCTAAGCTAAGCTAAGCGAAGCTAAACGAAGCTAAGCTAAGCTAAGCTAAACGAAGCTAAGCTAAGCTAAGCTAAACGAAGCTAAGCTAAGCTAAACGAAGCTAAGCTAAGCTAAACGAAGCTAAGCTAAGCTAAACGAAGCTAAGCTAAGCTAAACGAAGCTAAACGAAGCTAAGCTAAGCTAAACGAAGCTAAGCTAAGCTAAACGAAGCTAAACGAAGCTAAGCTAAGCTAAGCGAAGCTAAACGAAGCTAAGCTAAGCTAAACGAAGCTAAGCTAAGCTAAACGAAGCTAAGCTAAACGAAGCTAAGCAAAGCTAAACGAAGCTAAACGAAGCTAAGCTAAACGAAGCTAAGCTAAGCTAAGCTAAGCTAAGCTAAACGAAGCTTATCTAAGCGAAGCTAAGCTAAGCTAAACGAAGCTAAGCTAAGCTAAGCGAAGCTAAACGAAGCTAAGCGAAGCTAAACGAAGCTAAGCTAAGCTAAACGAAGCTAAACGAAGCTAAACGAAGCTAAAAGAAGCTAAGCTAAGCTAAGCTAAGCTAAGCTAAACGAAGCTAAGCTAAGCTAAACGAAGCTAAACGAAGCTAAACGAAGCTAAGCTAATCTAAACGAAGCTAAACGAAGCTAAACGAAGCTAAGCTAAGCTAAGCGAAGCTAAACGAAGCTAAGCGAAGCTAAACGAAGCTAAGCTAAGCTAAGCTATGCTAAACGAAGCTAAACGAAGCAAAGCGAAGCTAAACGAAGCTAAGCTAAGCTAAACGAAGCTAAGCGAAGCTAAACGAAGCTAAGCTAAGCTAAGCTAAACGAAGCTAAACGAAGCTAAGCTAAGCTAAGCTAAGCTAAACGAAGCTAAACGAAGCTAAACGAAGCTAAGCGAAGCGAAGCTAAGCTAAGCTAAGCTAAGCTAAACGAAGCTAAGCTAAGCTAAACGAAGCTAAACGAAGCTAAACGAAGCTAAGCTAAGCTAAACGAAGCTAAACGAAGCAAAGCGAAGCTAAACGAATCTAAGCTAAGCTAAACGAAGCTAAACGAAGCTAAACGAAGCTAATCGAAGCTAAACGAAGCTAAGCTAAGCTAAGCTAAACGAAGCTAAGCTAAGCTAAACGAAGCTAAGCTAAGCTAAACGAAGCTAAACGAAGCTAAGCTAAGCTAAACGAAGCTAAGCTAAGCTAAACGAAGCTAAACGAAGCTAAGCTAAGCTAAACGAAGCTAAGCTAAGTTAAACGAAGCTAAACGAAGCTAAGCTAATCTAAACGAAGCTAAACGAAGCTAAACGAAGCTAAACGAAGCTAAGCTAATCTAAAAAAAGCTAAACGAAGCTAAGCTAAGCTAAGCGAAATTAAACGAAGCTAAGCGAAGCTAAACGAAGCTAAGCTAAGCTAAGCTAAGCTAAACTAAACGAAGCTAAACGAAGCTAAGCTAAGCTAAACGAAGCTAAGCTAAGCTAAACGAAGCTAAACGAAGCTAAGCTAAGCTAAGCGAAGCTAAACGAAGCTAAGCTAAGCTAAACGAAGCTAAACGAAGCTAAGCTAAGCTAAGCTAAGCTAAGCTAAGCTAAGCTAAACGAAGCTAAGCTAAGCTAAACGAAGCTAAACGAAGCTAAGCTAAGCTAAACGAAGCTAAACGAAGCTAAGCTAATCTAAACGAAGCTAAACGAAGCTAAGCTAAGCTAAGCGAAATTAAACGAAGCTAAACGAAGCTAAACGAAGCTAAGCTAAGCTAAGCTAAGCTAAACGAAGCTAAACGAAGCAAAGCGAAGCTAAACGAAGCTAAGCTAAGCTAAACGAAGCTAAACGAAGCTAAACGAAGCTAAGCTAAGCTAAGCTAAGCTAAGCTAAACGAAGCTAAGCTAAGCTAAACGAAGCTAAACGAAGCTAAGCTAAGCTAAACGAAGCTAAGCTAAGCTAAACGAAGCTAAACGAAGCTAAGCTAAGCTAAACGAAGCTAAGCTAAGCTAAACGAAGCTAAACGAAGCTAAGCTAAGATAAGCGAAGCTAAACGAAGCTAAGCTAAGCTAAGCTAAACGAAGCTAAGCAAAGCTAAACGAAGCTAAACGAAGCTAAGCTAAGCTAAGCTAAACGAAGCTAAGCGAAGCTAAACGAAGCTAAGCTAAGCTAAGCGAAGCTAATCGAAGCTAAACGAAGCTAAACGAAGCTAAGCTAAGCTAAGCTAAGCTAAGCTAAACGAAGCTAAGCGAAGCTAAACGAAGCTAAGCTAAGCTAAGCGAAGCTAATCGAAGCTAAACGAAGCTAAACGAAGCTAAGCTAAGCTAAGCTAAGCTAAACGAAGCTAAGCTAAGCTAAGCTAAGCTAAGCTAAACGAAGCTAAGCTAAGCTAAGCCAAGCTAAGCTAAGCTAAACGAAACTAAACGAAGCTAAACGAAGCTAAGCGAAGCTAAACGAAGCTAAGCTAAGCTAAACGAAGCTAAACGAAGCTAAACGAAGCTAAGCGAAGCTAAACGAAGCTAAACGAAGCTAAGCTAAGCTAAGCTAAGCTAAACGAAGCTAAACGAAGCAAAGCTAAACGAAGCTAAACGAAGCTAAACGAAGCTAAGCGAAGCTAAACGAAGCTAAGCTAAGCTAAGCTAAGCTAAACGAAGCTAAACGAAGCAAAGCGAAGCTAAACGAAGCTAAGCTAAGTTAAACGAAGCTAAACGAAGCTAAACGAAGCTAAGCTAAGCTAAGCTAAACGAAGCTAAGCTAAGCAAAACGAAGCTAAACGAAGCTAAGCTAAGCTAAACGAAGCTAAGCTAAGCTAAACGAAGCTAAGCAAAGCTAAACGAAGCTAAACGAAGCTAAGCTAAACGAAGCTAAGCTAAGCTAAACGAAGCTTATCTAAGCGAAGCTAAGCTAAGCTAAACGAAGCTAAGCTAAGCTAAGCGAAGCTGAACGAAGCTAAGCTAAGCTAAGCTAAACGAAGCTAAGCTAAGCTAAACGAAGCTAAACGAAGCTAAGCTAAGCTAAACGAAGCTAAGCTAAGCTAAACGAAGCTAAGCTAAGCTAAACGAAGCTAAACGAAGCTAAGCTAAGCTAAACGAAGCTAAGCTAAGCTAAACGAAGCTAAACGAAGCTAAGCTAAGCTAAGCGAAGCTAAACGAAGCTAAGCTAAGCTAAACGAAGCTAAGCTAAGCTAAACGAAGCTAAGCTAAACGAAGCTAAGCAAAGCTAAACGAAGCTAAACGAAGCTAAGCTAAGCTAAGCTAAGCTAAGCTAAACGAAGCTTATCTAAGCGAAGCTAAGCTAAGCTAAACGAAGCTAAGCTAAGCTAAGCGAAGCTAAACGAAGCTAAACGAAGCTAAACGAAGCTAAGCTAAGCTAAACGAAGCTAAACGAAGCTAAACGAAGCTAAAAGAAGCTAAGCTAAGCTAAGCTAAGCTAAGCTAAACGAAGCTAAGCTAAGCTAAACGAAGCTAAACGAAGCTAAGCTAATCTAAACGAAGCTAAACGAAGCTAAACGAAGCTAAGCTAAGCTAAGCGAAGCTAAACGAAGCTAAGCGAAGCTAAACGAAGCTAAGCTAAGCTAAGCTATGCTAAACCAAGCTAAACGAAGCAAAGCGAAGCTAAACGAAGCTAAGCTAAGCTAAACGAAGCTAAGCGAAGCTAAACGAAGCTAAGCTAAGCTAAGCTAAACGAAGCTAAACGAAGCTAAGCTAAGCTAAGCTAAGCTAAGCTAAACGAAGCTAAACGAAGCTAAACGAAGCTAAGCGAAGCGAAGCTAAGCTAAGCTAAGCTAAGCTAAACGAAGCTAAGCTAAGCTAAACGAAGCTAAACGAAGCTAAACGAAGCTAAACGAAGCTAAGCTAAGCTAAACGAAGCTAAACGAAGCAAAGCGAAGCTAAACGAATCTAAGCTAAGCTAAACGAAGCTAAACGAAGCTAAGCTAAGCTAAGCTAAGCTAAGCTAAACGAAGCTAAGCTAAGCTAAACGAAGCTAAGCTAAGCTAAACGAAGCTAAACGAAGCTAAGCTAAGCTAAACGAAGCTAAGCTAAGCTAAACGAAGCTAAACGAAGCTAAGCTAAGCTAAACGAAGCTAAGCTAAGTTAAACGAAGCTAAACGAAGCTAAGCTAATCTAAACGAAGCTAAACGAAGCTAAACGAAGCTAAACGAAGCTAAGCTAATCTAAAAAAAGCTAAACGAAGCTAAGCTAAGCTAAGCGAAATTAAACGAAGCTAAGCGAAGCTAAACGAAGCTAAGCTAAGCTAAACTAAACGAAGCTAAACGAAGCTAAGCTAAGCTAAACGAAGCTAAGCTAAGCTAAACGAAGCTAAACGAAGCTAAGCTAAGCTAAGCGAAGCTAAACGAAGCTAAGCTAAGCTAAGCTAAGCTAAGCTAAACGAAGCTAAGCTAAGCGAAGCTAAGCTAAGCTAAACGAAGCTAAGCTAAGCTAAGCGAAGCTAAACGAAGCTAAGCTAAGCTAAACGAAGCTAAACGAAGCTAAGCTAAGCTAAGCTAAGCTAAACGAAGCTAAGCTAAGCTAAACGAAGCTAAACGAAGCTAAGCTAAGCTAAACGAAGCTAAACGAAGCTAAGCTAATCTAAACGAAGCTAAACGAAGCTAAGCTAAGCTAAGCGAAATTAAACGAAGCTAAACGAAGCTAAACGAAGCTAAGCTAAACTAAGCTAAGCTAAACGAAGCTAAACGAAGCTAAACGAAGCTAAGCTAAGCTAAGCTAAGCTAAGCTAAACGAAGCTAAGCTAAGCTAAACGAAGCTAAACGAAGCTAAACGAAGCTAAGCTAAGCTAAACGAAGCTAAGCTAAGCTAAACGAAGCTAAACGAAGCTAAGCTAAGCTAAACGAAGCTAAGCTAAGCTAAACGAAGCTAAACGAAGCTAAACGAAGCTAAGCTAAGATAAGCGAAGCTAAACGAAGCTAAACGAAGCTAAGCTAAGCTAAGCTAAACGAAGCTAAGCGAAGCTAAACGAAGCTAAGCTAAGCTAAGCGAAGCTAATCGAAGCTAAACGAAGCTAAACGAAGCTAAGCTAAGCTAAGCTAAGCTAAGCTAAACGAAGCTAAGCGAAGCTAAACGAAGCTAAGCTAAGCTAAGCGAAGCTAATCGAAGCTAAACGAAGCTAAACGAAGCTAAGCCAAGCTAAGCTAAGCTAAACGAAGCTAAGCTAAGCTAAGCTAAGCTAAGCTAAACGAAGCTAAGCTAAGCTAAGCCAAGCTAAGCTAAGCTAAACGAAGCTAAACGAAGCTAAACGAAGCTAAGCGAAGCTAAACGAAGCTAAGCTAAGCTAAACGAAGCTAAACGAAGCTAAGCGAAGCTAAACGAAGCTAAGCTAAGCTAAGCTAAGCTAAACGAAGCTAAACGAAGCAAAGCGAAGCTAAGCTAAGCTAAACGAAGCTAAACGAAGCTAAGCGAAGCTAAACGAAGCTAAGCTAAGCTAAGCTAAGCTAAACGAAGCTAAACGAAGCAAAGCGAAGCTAAACGAAGCTAAGCTAAGTTAAACGAAGCTAAACGAAGCTAAACGAAGCTAAGCTAAGCTAAGCTAAACGAAGCTAAGCTAAACGAAGCTAAGCTAAGCTAAACGAAGCTAAACGAAGCTAAGCTAAGCTAAACGAAGCTAAGCTAAGCTAAACGAAGCTAAGCTAAGCTAAACGAAGCTAAACGAAGCTAAGCTAAGCTAAACGAAGCTAAGCTAAGCTAAACGAAGCTAAACGAAGCTAAGCTAAGCTAAGCGAAGCTAAACGAAGCTAAGCTAAGCTAAACGAAGCTAAGCTAAGCTAAACGAAGCTAAGCAAAGCTAAACGAAGCTAAACGAAGCTAAGCTAAACGAAGCTAAGCTAAGCTAAGCTAAGCTAAGCTAAACTAAGCTTATCTAAGCGAAGCTAAGCTAAGCTAAACGAAGCTAAGCTAAGCTAAGCGAAGCTAAACGAAGCTAAGCGAAGCTAAACGAAGCTAAGCTAAGCTAAACGAAGCTAAACGAAGCTAAAAGAAGCTAAGCTAAGCTAAGCTAAGCTAAGCTAAACGAAGCTAAGCTAAGCTAAACGAAGCTAAACGAAGCTAAACGAAGCTAAGCTAAGCTAAGCTAAACGAAGCTAAACGAAGCAAAGCGAAGCTAAACGAAGCTAAGCTAAGCTAAACGAAGCTAAACGAAGCTAAGCTAAGCTAAGCTAAACGAAGCTAAGCTAAGCTAAGCTAAACGAAGCTAAGCTAAGCTAAACGAAGCTAAACAAAGCTAAGCTAAGCTAAACGAAGCTAAGCTAAGCTAAACGAAGCTAAGCTAAGCTAAACGAAGCTAAACGAAGCTAAGCTAAGCTAAACGAAGCTAAGCTAAGCTAAACGAAGCTAAACGAAGCTAAGCTAAGCTAAGCGAAGCTAAACGAAGCTAAGCTAAGCTAAACGAAGCTAAGCTAAGCTAAACGAAGCTAAGCTAAACGAAGCTAAGCAAAGCTAAACGAAGCTAAACGAAGCTAAGCTAAACGAAGCTAAGCTAAGCTAAGCTAAGCTAAGCTAAACGAAGCTTATCTAAGCGAAGCTAAGCTAAGCTAAACGAAGCTAAGCTAAGCTAAGCGAAGCTAAACGAAGCTAAGCGAAGCTAAACGAAGCTAAGCTAAGCTAAACGAAGCTAAACGAAGCTAAACGAAGCTAAAAGAAGCTAAGCTAAGCTAAGCTAAGCTAAGCTAAACGAAGCTAAGCTAAGCTAAACGAAGCTAAACGAAGCTAAACGAAGCTAAGCTAATCTAAACGAAGCTAAACGAAGCTAAACGAAGCTAAGCTAAGCTAAGCGAAGCTAAACGAAGCTAAGCTAAGCTAAGCTATGCTAAACGAAGCTAAACGAAGCAAAGCGAAGCTAAACGAAGCTAAGCTAAGCTAAACGAAGCTAAGCGAAGCTAAACGAAGCTAAGCTAAGCTAAGCTAAACGAAGCTAAACGAAGCTAAGCTAAGCTAAGCTAAGCTAAGCTAAACGAAGCTAAACGAAGCTAAACGAAGCTATACGAAGCTAAGCGAAGCGAAGCTAAGCTAAGCTAAGCTAAGCTAAACGAAGCTAAGCTAAGCTAAACGAAGCTAAGCTAAGCTAAGCTAAGCTTAGCTAAACGAAGCTAAGCTAAGCTAAGCTAAGCTAAACGAAGCTAAACGAAGCTAAGCGAAGCTAAACGAAGCTAAGCTAAGCTAAACGAAGCTAAACGAAGCTAAGCGAAGCTAAACGAAGCTAAGCGAAGCTAAACGAAGCTAAGCTAAGCTAAGCTAAGCTAAACGAAGCTAAACGAAGCAAAGCGATGCTAAACGAAGCTAAGCTAAGCTAAACGAAGCTAAACGAAGCTAAACGAAGCTAAGCTAAGCTAAACGAAGCTAAACGAAGCAAAGCGAAGCTAAACGAATCTAAGCTAAGCTAAACGAAGCTAAACGAAGCTAAGCTAAGCTAAGCTAAGCTAAGCTAAGCTAAACGAAGCTAAGCTAAGCTAAGCTAAACGAAGCTAAGCTAAGCTAAGCTAAGCTAAGCTAAACGAAGCTAAACGAAGCTAAACGAAGCTATACGAAGCTAAGCGAAGCGAAGCTAAGCTAAGCTAAGCTAAGCTAAACGAAGCTAAGCTAAGCTAAACGAAGCTAAGCTAAGCTAAGCTAAGCTTAGCTAAACGAAGCTAAGCTAAGCTAAGCTAAGCTAAACGAAGCTAAACGAAGCTAAGCGAAGCTAAACGAAGCTAAGCTAAGCTAAACGAAGCTAAACGAAGCTAAGCGAAGCTAAACGAAGCTAAGCTAAGCTAAGCTAAGCTAAACGAAGCTAAACGAAGCAAAGCGATGCTAAACGAAGCTAAGCTAAGCTAAACGAAGCTAAACGAAGCTAAACGAAGCTAAGCTAAGCTAAACGAAGCTAAACGAAGCAAAGCGAAGCTAAACGAATCTAAGCTAAGCTAAACGAAGCTAAACGAAGCTAAACGAAGCTAAGCTAAGCTAAGCTAAGCTAAGCTAAGCTAAACGAAGCTAAGCTAAGCTAAACGAAGCTAAGCTAAGCTAAACGAAGCTAAACGAAGCTAAGCTAAGCTAAACGAAGCTAAGCTAAGCTAAACGAAGCTAAACGAAGCTAAGCTAAGCTAAACGAAGCTAAGCTAAGTTAAACGAAGCTAAACGAAGCTAAGCTAATCTAAACGAAGCTAAACGAAGCTAAACGAAGCTAAACGAAGCTAAGCTAATCTAAACGAAGCTAAACGAAGCTAAGCTAAGCTAAGCGAAATTAAACGAAGCTAAGCGAAGCTAAACGAAGCTAAGCTAAGCTAAGCTAAGCTAAACTAAACGAAGCTAAACGAAGCTAAGCTAAGCTAAACGAAGCTAAACGAAGCTAAGCTAAGGTAAGCGAAGCTAAACGAAGCTAAGCTAAGCTAAACGAAGCTAAGCTAAGCTAAGCGAAGCTAAACGAAGCTAAGCTAAGCTAAACGAAGCTAAACGAAGCTAAACGAAGCTAAACGAAGCTAAGCTAAGCTAAACGAAGCTAAACGAAGCTAAGCTAATCTAAACGAAGCTAAACGAAGCTAAGCTAAGCTAAGCGAAATTAAACGAAGCTAAACGAAGCTAAACGAAGCTAAGCTAAGCTAAGCTAAGCTAAACGAAGCTAAACGAAGCTAAACGAAGCAAAGCGAAGCTAAACGAAGCTAAGCTAAGCTAAACGAAGCTAAACGAAGCTAAACGAAGCTAAGCTAAGCTAAGCTAAGCTAAGCTAAACGAAGCTAAGCTAAGCTAAACGAAGCTAAACGAAGCTAAACGAAGCTAAGCTAAGCTAAACGAAGCTAAGCTAAGCTAAACGAAGCTAAACGAAGCTAAGCTAAGCTAAACGAAGCTAATCTAAGCTAAACGAAGCTAAACGAAGCTAAGCTAAGATAAGCGAAGCTAAACGAAGCTAAGCTAAGCTAAGCTAAACGAAGCTAAGCAAAGCTAAACGAAGCTAAACGAAGCTAAGCTAAGCTAAGCTAAACGAAGCTAAGCGAAGCTAAACGAAGCTAAGCTAAGCTAAGCGAAGCTAATCGAAGCTAAACGAAGCTAAACGAAGCTAAGCTAAGCTAAGCTAAGCTAAGCTAAACGAAGCTAAGCGAAGCTAAACGAAGCTAAGCTAAGCTAAGCGAAGCTAATCGAAGCTAAACGAAGCTAAACGAAGCTAAGCTAAGCTAAGCTAAGCTAAACGAAGCTAAGCTAAGCTAAGCTAAGCTAAGCCAAGCTAAGCTAAGCTAAACGAAGCTAAACGAAGCTAAACGAAGCTAAACGAAGCTAAGCGAAGCTAAACGAAGCTAAGCTAAGCTAAACGAAGCTAAACGAAGCTAAACGAAGCTAAGCTAAGCTAAGCTAAGCTAAACGAAGCTAAACGAAGCAAAGCGAAGCTAAACGAAGCTAAGCTAAGCTAAACGAAGCTAAACGAAGCTAAACGAAGCTAAGCTAAGCTAAGCTAAGCTAAGCTAAGCTAAGCTAAGCTAAACGAAGCTAAACGAAGCTAAACGAAGCTAAACGAAGCTAAGCTAAGCTAAACGAAGCTAAGCTAAGCTAAACGAAGCTTAACGAAGCTAAGCTAAGCTAAGCTAAACGAAGCTAAACGAAGCTAAGCTAAGCTAAGCGAAGCTAAACGAAGCTAAGCTAAGCTAAGCTAAACGAAGCTAAGCAAAGCTAAACGAAGCTAAACGAAGCTAAACGAAGCTAAGCTAAGCTAAACGAAGCTAAGCGAAGCTAAACGAAGCTAAGCTAAACGAAGCTAAGCGAAGCTAAACGAAGCTAAGCTAAGCTAACCGAAGCTAATCGAAGCTAAACGAAGCTAAACGAAGCTAAGCTAAGCTAAGCTAAGCTAAGCTAAACGAAGCTAAGCGAAGTTAAACGAAGCTAAGCTAAGCTAAGCGAAGCTAAACGAAGCTAAACGAAGCTAAGCGAAGCTAAACGAAGCTAAGCTAAGCTAAACGAAGCTAAACGAAGCTAAGCGAAGCTAAAGGAAGCTAAACGAAGCTAAGCTAAGCTAAGCTAAGCTAAACGAAGCTAAACGAAGCAAAGCGAAGCTAAACGAAGCTAAGCTAAGCTAAACGAAGCTAAACGAAGCTAAGCGAAGCTAAACGAAGCTAAGCTAAGCTAAGCTAAGCTAAACGAAGCTAAACGAAGCAAAGCGAAGCTAAACGAAGCTAAGCTAAGCTAAACGAAGCTAAACGAAGCTAAACGAAGCTAAGCTAAGCTAAACAAAACGAAGCTAAGCTAAGCTAAGCTAAACGAAGCTAAACGAAGCTAAGCTAAGCTAATCGAAGCTAAACGAAGCTAAGCTAAGCTAAACGAAGCTAAGCTAAGCTAAACGAAGCTAAGCTAAGCTAAACGAAGCTAAGCTAAGCTAAACGAAGCTAAACGAAGCTAAGCTAAGCTAAACGAAGCTAAACGAAGCTAAGCTAAGCTAAGCGAAGCTAAACGAAGCTAAGCTAAGCTAAACGAAGCTAAGCTAAACGAAGCTAAGCAAAGCTAAACGAAGCTAAACGAAGCTAAGCTAAGCTAAGCTAAGCTAAACGAAGCTAAGCTAAGCTAAGCTAAGCTAAGCTAAACGAAGCTAAGCTAAGCTAAGCTAAACGAAGCTAAGCTAAGCTAAGCTAAGCTAAACGAAGCTAAGCTAAGCTAAGCTAAGCTAAGCTAAACGAAGCTAAGCTAAGCTAAGCTAAACGAAGCTAAGCGAAGCTAAACGAAGCTAAACGAAGCTAAGCGAAGCTAAACGAAGCTAAGCTAAGCTAAACGAAGCTAAACGAAGCTAAAAGAAGCTAAGCTAAGCTAAACGAAGCTAAGCTAAGCTAAGCTAAACGAAGCTAAGCTAAGCTAAACGAAGCTAAGCTAAGCTAAGCGAAGCTAAACGAAGCTAAACGAAGCTAAGCGAAGCTAAACGAAGCTAAGCTAAGCTAAACGAAGCTAAACGAAGCTAAAAGAAGCTAAGCTAAGCTAAACGAAGCTAAACGAAGCTAAGCTAAGCTAAACGAAGCTAAGCGAAGCTAAACGAAGCTAAGCTAAGCTAAGCTAAACGAAGCTAAGCTAAGCTAAGCTAAGCTAAACGAAGCTAAGCTAAGCTAAACGAAGCTAAACGAAGCTAAGCTAAGCTAAGCGAAGCTAAACGAAGCTAAACGAAGCTAAACGAAGCTAAGCTAAGCTAAACGAAGCTAAGCGAAGCTAAACGAAGCTAAGCTAAGCTAAGCTAAACGAAGCTAAGCTAAGCTAAACGAAGCTAAACGAAGCTAAGCTAAGCTAAACGAAGCTAAGCTAAGCTAAACGAAGCTAAACGAAGCTAAGCTAAGCTAAGCGAAGCTAAACGAAGCTAAGCTAAGCTAAGCTAAACGAAGCTAAGCGAAGCTAAGCAAAGCTAAACGAAGCTAAACGAAGCTAAGCTAAGCTAAACGAAGCTAAGCGAAGCTAAACGAAGCTAAGCTAAGCTAAGCTAAACGAAGCTAAGCGAAGCTAAACGAAGCTAAGCTAAGCTAAGCGAAGCTAATCGAAGCTAAACGAAGCTAAACGAAGCTAAGCTAAGCTAAGATAAACGAAGCTAAGCGAAGTTAAACGAAGCTAAGCTAAGCTAAGCGAAGCTAATCGAAGCTAAACGAAGCTAAGCTAAGCTAAGCTAAGCTAAACGAAGCTAAGCTAAGCTAAGCTAAGCTAAGCTAAGCTAAACGAAGCTAAGCTAAGCTAAGCCAAGCTAAGCTAAGCTAAACGAAGCTAAACGAAGCTAAGCTAAGCTAAACGAAGCTAAACGAAGCTAAGCGAAGCTAAAGGAAGCTAAACGAAGCTAAGCTAAGCTAAGCTAAGCTAAACGAAGCTAAACGAAGCAAAGCGAAGCTAAACGAAGCTAAGCTAAGCTAAACGAAGCTAAACGAAGCTAAGCGAAGCTAAACGAAGCTAAGCGAAGCTAAACGAAGCTAAGCTAAGCTAAGCTAAGCTAAACGAAGCTAAACGAAGCAAAGCGAAGCTAAACGAAGCTAAGCTAAGCTAAACGAAGCTAAACGAAGCTAAACGAAGCTAAGCTAAGCTAAGCTAAACGAAGCTAAGCTAAGCTAAGCTAAACGAAGCTAAACGAAGCTAAGCTAAGCTAAACGAAGCTAAACGAAGCTAAGCTAAGCTAAACGAAGCTAAGCTAAGCTAAACGAAGCTAAGCTAAGCTAAACGAAGCTAAACGAAGCTAAGCTAAGCTAAACGAAGCTAAACGAAGCTAAGCTAAGCTAAGCGAAGCTAAACGAAGCTAAGCTAAGCTAAACGAAGCTAAGCAAAGCTAAACGAAGCTAAACGAAGCTAAGCTAAACGAAGCTAAGCTAAACGAAGCTAAGCTAAGCTAAGCTAAGCTAAGCTAAACGAAGCTAAGCTAAGCTAAGCTAAACGAAGCTAAGCTAAGCGAAGCTAAGCTAAGCTAAACGAAGCTAAGCTAAGCTAAGCGAAGCTAAACGAAGCTAAACGAAGCTAAGCGAAGCTAAACGAAGCTAAGCTAAGCTAAACGAAGCTAAACGAAGCTAAAAGAAGCTAAGCTAAGCTAAGCTAAGCTAAGCTAAGCTAAACGAAGCTAAGCTAAGCTAAACGAAGCTAAACGAAGCTAAGCTAAACGAAGCTAAACGAAGCTAAGCTAAGCTAAACGAAGCTAAACGAAGCTAAGCTAATCTAAACGAAGCTAAGCTAATCTAAACGAAGCTAAACGAAGCTAAACGAAGCTAAGCTAAGCTAAGCGAAGCTAAACGAAGCTAAGCCAAGCTAAACGAAGCTAAGCTAAGCTAAGCTAAGCTAAACGAAGCTAAACGAAGCAAAGCGAAGCTAAACGAAGCTAAGCTAAGCTAAACGAAGCTAAACGAAGCTAAGCGAAGCTAAACGAAGCTAAGCTAAGCTAAGCTAAGCTAAACGAAGCTAAACGAAGCAAAGCGAAGCTAAACGAAGCTAAGCTAAGCTAAACGAAGCTAAACGAAGCTAAACGAAGCTAAGCTAAGCTAAACTAAACGAAGCTAAGCTAAGCTAAGCTAAACGAAGCTAAACGAAGCTAAGCTAAGCTAAACGAAGCTAAACGAAGCTAAGCTAAGCTAAACGAAGCTAAGCTAAGCTAAACGAAGCTAAGCTAAGCTAAACGAAGCTAAACGAAGCTAAGCTAAGCTAAACGAAGCTAAACGAAGCTAAGCTAAGCTAAGCGAAGCTAAACGAAGCTAAGCTAAGCTAAACGAAGCTAAGCAAAGCTAAACGAAGCTAAACGAAGCTAAGCTAAGCTAAGCTAAGCTAAACGAAGCTAAGCTAAGCTAAGCTAAGCTAAGCTAAACGAAGCTAAGCTAAGCTAAGCTAAACGAAGCTAAGCTAAGCGAAGCTAAGCTAAGCTAAACGAAGCTAAGCTAAGCTAAGCGAAGCTAAACGAAGCTAAACGAAGCTAAGCGAAGCTAAACGAAGCTAAGCTAAGCTAAACGAAGCTAAAAGAAGCTAAGCTAAGCTAAGCTAAGCTAAGCTAAGCTAAACGAAGCTAAGCTAAGCTAAACGAAGCTAAACGAAGCTAAGCTAAGCTAAACGAAGCTAAACGAAGCTAAGCTAATCTAAACGAAGCTAAGCTAATCTAAACGAAGCTAAACGAAGCTAAACGAAGCTAAGCTAAGCTAAGCGAAGCTAAACGAAGCTAAGCCAAGCTAAACGAAGCTAAGCTAAGCTAAGCTATGCTAAACGAAGCTAAACGAAGCAAAGCGAAGCTAAACGAAGCTAAGCTAAGCTAAACGAAGCTAAGCGAAGCTAAACGAAGCTAAGCTAAGCTAAGCTAAGCTAAGCTAAACGAAGCTAAGCTAAGCTAAACGAAGCTAAACGAAGCTAAGCTAAGCTAAACGAAGCTAAGCTAAGCTAAACGAAGCTAAGCTAAGCTAAGCTAAACGAAGCTAAGTGAAGCTAAACGAAGCTAAGCTAAGCTAAGCTAAGCTAAGCGAAGCTAAACGAAGCTAAGCTAAGCTAAGCGAAGCTAAGCAAAGCTAAACGAAGCTAAACGAAGCTAAGCTAAGCTAAACGAAGCTAAGCGAAGCTAAACGAAGCTAAGCTAAGCTAAGCTAAACGAAGCTAAGCGAAGCTAAACGAAGCTAAGCTAAGCTAAGCTAAGCTAAACGAAGCTAAGCTAAGCTAAACGAAGCTAAGCGAAGCTAATCGAAGCTAAACGAAGCTAAACGAAGCTAAACGAAGCTAAACGAAGCTAAGCTAAGCTAAGCTAAGCTAAGCTAAACGAAGCTAAGCGAAGTTAAACGAAGCTAAGCTAAGCTAAGCGAAGCTAAACGAAGCTAAACGAAGCTAAGCGAAGCTAAACGAAGCTAAGCTAAGCTAAACGAAGCTAAACGAAGCTAAGCGAAGCTAAAGGAAGCTAAACGAAGCTAAGCTAAGCTAAGCTAAGCTAAACGAAGCTAAACGAAGCAAAGCGAAGCTAAACGAAGCTAAGCTAAGCTAAACGAAGCTAAACGAAGCTAAGCGAAGCTAAACGAAGCTAAGCTAAGCTAAGCTAAGCTAAACGAAGCTAAACGAAGCAAAGCGAAGCTAAACGAAGCTAAGCTAAGCTAAACGAAGCTAAACGAAGCTAAACGAAGCTAAGCTAAGCTAAGCTAAACGAAGCTAAGCTAAGCTAAGCTAAACGAAGCTAAACGAAGCTAAGCTAAGCTAAGCTAAGCTAAACGAAGCTAAACGAAGCTAAGCTAAGCTAAACGTAGCTAAACGAAGCTAATCGAAGCTAAACGAAGCTAAACGAAGCTAAGCTAAGCTAAGCTAAGCTAAACGAAGCTAAACTAAGCTAAACGAAGCTAAGCTAAGCTAAGCTAGACGAAGCTAAGCTAAGCTAAACGAAGCTAAACGAAGCTAAGCTAAGCTAAACGTAGCTAAACGAAGCTAATCGAAGCTAAACGAAGCTAAACGAAGCTAAGCTAAGCTAAGCTAAGCTAAGCTAAACGAAGCTAAACGAAGCTAAACGAAGCTAAGCGAAGCTAAACGAAGCTAAGCTAAGGTAAACGAAGTTAAACGAAGCTAAACGAAGCTAAGCGAAGCTAAACGAAGCTAATCGAAGCTAAGCTAAACGAAGCTAAACGAAGCTAAGCTAAGCTAAACGAAGCTAAGCTAAGCTAAACGAAGCTAAACGAAGCTAAGCTAAGCTAAGCTAAACGAAGCTAAACGAAGCTAAGTGAAGCTAAACGAAGCTAAGCTAAGCTAAACGAAGCTAAACGAAGCTAAGCGAAGCTAAACGAAGCTAAGCTAAGCTAAACGAAGCTAAACGAAGCTAAGCTAAGCTAAACGAAGCTAAACGAAGCTAAGCTAATCTAAACGAAGCTAAACGAAGCTAAACGAAGCTAAGCGAAGCTAAACGAAGCTAAGCTAAGCTAAGCTAAACGAAGCTAAGCGAAGCTAAACGAAGCTAAGCTAAGCTAAACGAAGCTAAGCTAAGCTAAGCTAAGCTAAACGAAGCTAAGCTAAGCTAAACGTAGCTAAACGAAGCTAATCGAAGCTAAACGAAGCTAAACGAAGCTAAGCTAAGCTAAGCTAAGCTAAACGAAGCTAAACTAAGCTAAACGAAGCTAAGCTAAGCTAAGCTAGACGAAGCTAAGCTAAGCTAAACGAAGCTAAACGAAGCTAAGCTAAGCTAAACGTAGCTAAACGAAGCTAATCGAAGCTAAACGAAGCTAAACGAAGCTAAGCTAAGCTAAGCTAAGCTAAGCTAAACGAAGCTAAACGAAGCTAAACGAAGCTAAGCGAAGCTAAACGAAGCTAAGCTAAGGTAAACGAAGTTAAACGAAGCTAAACGAAGCTAAGCGAAGCTAAACGAAGCTAATCGAAGCTAAGCTAAACGAAGCTAAACGAAGCTAAGCTAAGCTAAACGAAGCTAAGCTAAGCTAAACGAAGCTAAACGAAGCTAAGCTAAGCTAAGCTAAACGAAGCTAAACGAAGCTAAGTGAAGCTAAACGAAGCTAAGCTAAGCTAAACGAAGCTAAACGAAGCTAAGCGAAGCTAAACGAAGCTAAGCTAAGCTAAACGAAGCTAAACGAAGCTAAGCTAAGCTAAACGAAGCTAAACGAAGCTAAGCTAATCTAAACGAAGCTAAACGAAGCTAAACGAAGCTAAGCTAAGCTAAGCGAAGCTAAACGAAGCTAAGCTAAGCTAAGCTAAACGAAGCTAAGCTAAGCTAAGCTAAACGAAGCTAAACGAAGCTAAGTGAAGCTAAACGAAGCTAAACTAAGCTAAGCGAAGCTAAACGAAGCTAAGCTAAGCTAAACGAAGCTAAACGAAGCTAAGCTAAGCTAAACGAAGCTAAACGAAGCTAAACGAAGCTAAACGAAGCTAAGCTAATCTAAACGAAGCTAAACGAAGCTAAGCTAAGCTAAGCGAAGCTAAACGAAGCTAAGCGAAGCTAAACGAAGCTATGCTAAGCTAAGCTAAGCTAAGCTAAACGAAGCTAAGCTAAGCTAAACGAAGCTAACCGAAGCTAAACGAAGCTAATCGAAGCTAAGCTAAACGAAGCTAAACGAAGCTAAGCTAAGCTAAGCGAAGCTAAGCTAAGCTAAACGAAGCTAAACGAAGCTAAGCTAAGCTAAACGAAGCTAAACGAAGCTAAGCTAATCTAAACGAAGCTAAACGAAGCTAAGCTAAGCTAAGCGAAGCTAAACGAAGCTAAACGAAGCTAAACGAAGCTAAGCTAAGCTAAACGAAGCTAAACGAAGCTAAACGAAGCTAAGCGAAGCTAAACGAAGCTAAGCTAAGGTAAACGAAGCTAAACGAAGCTAAGCGAAGCTAAACGAAGCTAAGCTAAGCTAAGCTAAACGAAGCTAAGCTAAGCTAAACGAAGCTAAACGAAGCTAAGCTAAGCTAAACGAAGCTAAGCTAAGCTAAACGAAGCTAAACGAAGCTAAGCTAAGCTAAGCTAAACGAAGCTAAACGAAGCTAAGTGAAGCTAAACGAAGCTAAACGAAGCTAAGCGAAGCTAAGCGAAGCTAAACGAAGCTAAGCTAAGCTAAACGAAGCTAAACGAAGCTAAGCTAAGCTAAACGAAGCTAAACGAAGCTAAGCTAATCTAAACGAAGCTAAACGAAGCTAAGCTAAGCTAAGCGAAGCTAAACGAAGCTAAACGAAGCTAAACGAAGCTAAGCTAAGCTAAACGAAGCTAAACGAAGCTAAACGAAGCTAAGCGAAGCTAAACGAAGCTAAGCTAAGGTAAACGAAGCTAAACGAAGCTAAGCGAAGCTAAACGAAGCTAAGCTAAGCTAAGCTAAACGAAGCTAAGCTATGCTAAACGAAGCTAAACGAAGCTAAGCTAAGCTAAACGAAGCTAAGCTAAGCTAAACGAAGCTAAACGAAGCTAAGCTAAGCTAAGCTAAACGAAGCTAAGCTAAGCTAAACGAAGCTAAACGAAGCTAAGCGAAGCTAAGCTAAGCTAAGCTAGACGAAGCTAAGCTAAGCTAAACGAAGCTAAGCTAAGCTAAGCGAAGCTAAACGAAGCTAAGCTAAGCTAAACGAAGCTAAACGAAGCTAAGCTAAGCTAAGCTAAACGAAGCTAAGCTAAGCTAAACGAAGCTAAACGAAGCTAAGCTAAGCTAAACGAAGCTAAGCTAATCTAAACGAAGCTAAACGAAGCTAAACGAAGCTAAGCGAAGTTAGACGAAGCTAAGCTAAGCTAAGCGAAGCTAAACGAAGCTAAGCTAAGCTAAACGAAGCTAAACGAAGCTAAGCTAAGCTAAGCTAAGCTAAGCTAACCGAAGCTAAGCTAAGCTAAACGAAGCTAAACGAAGCTAAGCTAAGCTAAACGAAGCTAAACGAAGCTAAGCTAATCTAAACGAAGCTAAACGAAGCTAAGCTAAGCTAAACGAAGCTAAGCTAAGCTAAACGAAGCTAAACGAAGCTAAGCTAAGCTAAACGAAGCTACACGAAGCTAAGCTAAGCTAAGCTAAACGAAGCTAAGTGAAGCTAAACGAAGCTAACCTAAGCTAAACGAAGCTAAACGAAGCTAAGCTAAGCTAAGCTAAGCTAAGCGAAGCTAAACGAAGCTAAGCAAAGCTAAACGAAGCTAAGCTAAGCTAAACGAAGCTAAACGAAGCTAAGCTAAGCTAAGCTAAGCTAAACGAAGCTAAACGAAGCTAAGCTAAGCTAAACGAAGCTAAACGAAGCTAAACGAAGCTAAGCTAAGCTAAGCTAAGCTAAACGAAGCTAAGCTAAGCTAAGCTAAGCTAAACGAAGCTAAACGAAGCTAAGCTAAGCTAAGCTAAACGAAGCTAAACGAAGCTAAACGAAGCTAAGCTAAACGAAGCAAAGGTAAGCTAAACGAAGCTAAGCTAAGCTAAGCGAAGCTAAACGAAGCTAATCGAAGCTAAACGAAGCTAATCGAAGCTAAACGAAGCTAAGCTAAGCTAAACGAAGCTAAACGAAGCTAAACGAAGCTAAGCTTAGCAAGCTAAACGAAGCTAAACGAAGCTAAGCTTAGCGAAGCTAAACGAAGCTAAGCTAAACGAAGCTAAATGAAGCTAAACGAAGCTAAACGAAGCTAAGCTAAACGAAGCTAAACGAAGCTAAACGAAGCTAAGCTAAACGAAGCCTAACGAAGCTAAACGAAGCTAAACGAAGCTAAGCTAAACGAAGCTAAACGAAGCTAAGCTAAACGAAGCTAAACGAAGCTAAGCTAAACGAAGCTAAACGAAGCTAAATGAAGCTAAACGAAGCTAAACGAAGCTAAACGAAGCTAAGCTAAACGAAGCCTAACGAAGCTAAACGAAGCTAAACGAAGCTAAGCTAAACGAAGCTAAACGAAGCTAAGCTAAACGAAGCTAAACGAAGCTAAATGAAGCTAAACGAAGCTAAACGAAGCTAAACGAAGCTAAGCTAAACGAAGCTAAACGAAGCTAAACGAAGCTAAACGAAGCTAAGCTAAACGAAGCTAAACGAAGCTAAGCTAAACGAAGCTAAACGAAGCTAAACGAAGCTAAGCTAAACGAAGCTAAGCTAAACGAAGCTAAACGAAGCTAAGCTAAACGAAGCAAAACGAAGCTAAGCTTAGCGAAGCTAAACGAAGCTAAGCTTAGCGAAGCTAAACGAAGCTAAGCTAAACGAAGCTAAACGAAGCTAAGCTAAACGAAGCTAAGCTAAATGAAGCTAAACGAAGCTAAACGAAGCTAAGCTAAACGAAGCTAAACGAAGCTAAGCTAAACGAAGCTAAACGAAGCTAAACGAAGCCTAACGAAGCTAAACGAAGCTAAACGAAGCTAAGCTAAACGAAGCTAAACGAAGCTAAGCTAAACGAAGCTAAACGAAGCTAAGCTAAACGAAGCTAAACGAAGCTAAATGAAGCTAAACGAAGCTAAACGAAGCTAAGCTAAACGAAGCTAAACGAAGCTAAACGAAGCTAAGCTAAACGAAGCTAAACGAAGCTAAACGAAGCTAAACGAAGCTAAACGAAGCTAAGCTAAACGAAGCTAAACGAAGCTAAGCTAAACGAAGCTAAACGAAGCTAAACGAAGCTAAGCGAAGCTAAACGAAGCTAAGCTAAGGTAAACGAAGTTAAACGAAGCTAAACGAAGCTAAGCGAAGCTAAACGAAGCTAATCGAAGCTAAGCTAAACGAAGCTAAACGAAGCTAAGCTAAGCTAAACGAAGCTAAGCTAAGCTAAACGAAGCTAAACGAAGCTAAGCTAAGCTAAGCTAAACGAAGCTAAACGAAGCTAAGTGAAGCTAAACGAAGCTAAGCTAAGCTAAACGAAGCTAAACGAAGCTAAGCGAAGCTAAACGAAGCTAAGCTAAGCTAAACGAAGCTAAGCTAAGCTAAACGAAGCTAAACGAAGCTAAGCTAATCTAAACGAAGCTAAACGAAGCTAAACGAAGCTAAGCTAAGCTAAGCGAAGCTAAACGAAGCTAAGCTAAGCTAAGCTAAACGAAGCTAAGCTAAGCTAAGCTAAACGAAGCTAAACGAAGCTAAGTGAAGCTAAACGAAGCTAAACTAAGCTAAGCGAAGCTAAACGAAGCTAAGCTAAGCTAAACGAAGCTAAACGAAGCTAAGCTAAGCTAAACGAAGCTAAACGAAGCTAAACGAAGCTAAACGAAGCTAAGCTAATCTAAACGAAGCTAAACGAAGCTAAGCTAAGCTAAGCGAAGCTAAACGAAGCTAAGCGAAGCTAAACGAAGCTATGCTAAGCTAAGCTAAGCTAAGCTAAACGAAGCTAAGCTAAGCTAAACGAAGCTAACCGAAGCTAAACGAAGCTAATCGAAGCTAAGCTAAACGAAGCTAAACGAAGCTAAGCTAAGCTAAGCGAAGCTAAGCTAAGCTAAACGAAGCTAAACGAAGCTAAGCTAAGCTAAACGAAGCTAAACGAAGCTAAGCTAATCTAAACGAAGCTAAACGAAGCTAAGCTAAGCTAAGCGAAGCTAAACGAAGCTAAACGAAGCTAAACGAAGCTAAGCTAAGCTAAACGAAGCTAAACGAAGCTAAACGAAGCTAAGCGAAGCTAAACGAAGCTAAGCTAAGGTAAACGAAGCTAAACGAAGCTAAGCGAAGCTAAACGAAGCTAAGCTAAGCTAAGCTAAACGAAGCTAAGCTAAGCTAAACGAAGCTAAACGAAGCTAAGCTAAGCTAAACGAAGCTAAGCTAAGCTAAACGAAGCTAAACGAAGCTAAGCTAAGCTAAGCTAAACGAAGCTAAACGAAGCTAAGTGAAGCTAAACGAAGCTAAACGAAGCTAAGCGAAGCTAAGCGAAGCTAAACGAAGCTAAGCTAAGCTAAACGAAGCTAAACGAAGCTAAGCTAAGCTAAACGAAGCTAAACGAAGCTAAGCTAATCTAAACGAAGCTAAACGAAGCTAAGCTAAGCTAAGCGAAGCTAAACGAAGCTAAACGAAGCTAAACGAAGCTAAGCTAAGCTAAACGAAGCTAAACGAAGCTAAACGAAGCTAAGCGAAGCTAAACGAAGCTAAGCTAAGGTAAACGAAGCTAAACGAAGCTAAGCGAAGCTAAACGAAGCTAAGCTAAGCTAAGCTAAACGAAGCTAAGCTAAGCTAAACGAAGCTAAACGAAGCTAAGCTAAGCTAAACGAAGCTAAGCTAAGCTAAACGAAGCTAAGCTAAGCTAAGCTAAACGAAGCTAAGCTAAGCTAAACGAAGCTAAACGAAGCTAAGCGAAGCTAAGCTAAGCTAAGCTAGACGAAGCTAAGCTAAGCTAAACGAAGCTAAGCTAAGCTAAGCGAAGCTAAACGAAGCTAAGCTAAGCTAAACGAAGCTAAACGAAGCTAAGCTAAGCTAAGCTAAACGAAGCTAAGCTAAGCTAAACGAAGCTAAACGAAGCTAAGCTAAGCTAAACGAAGCTAAGCTAATCTAAACGAAGCTAAACGAAGCTAAACGAAGCTAAGCGAAGTTAAACGAAGCTAAGCTAAGCTAAACGAAGCTAAACGAAGCTAAGCTAAGCTAAACGAAGCTAAACGAAGCTAAGCTAAGCTAAGCTAAGCTAAGCTAACCGAAGCTAAGCTAAGCTAAACGAAGCTAAACGAAGCTAAGCTAAGCTAAACGAAGCTAAACGAAGCTAAGCTAATCTAAACGAAGCTAAACGAAGCTAAGCTAAGCTAAACGAAGCTAAGCTAAGCTAAACGAAGCTAAACGAAGCTAAGCTAAGCTAAACGAAGCTACACGAAGCTAAGCTAAGCTAAGCTAAACGAAGCTAAGTGAAGCTAAACGAAGCTAAGCTAAGCTAAACGAAGCTAAACGAAGCTAAGCTAAGCTAAGCTAAGCTAAGCGAAGCTAAACGAAGCTAAGCAAAGCTAAACGAAGCTAAGCTAAGCTAAACGAAGCTAAACGAAGCTAAGCTAAGCTAAGCTAAGCTAAACGAAGCTAAACGAAGCTAAGCTAAGCTAAACGAAGCTAAACGAAGCTAAACGAAGCTAAGCTAAGCTAAGCTAAGCTAAACGAAGCTAAGCTAAGCTAAGCTAAGCTAAACGAAGCTAAACGAAGCTAAGCTAAGCTAAGCTAAACGAAGCTAAACGAAGCTAAACGAAGCTAAGCTAAACGAAGCAAAGGTAAGCTAAACGAAGCTAAGCTAAGCTAAGCGAAGCTAAACGAAGCTAATCGAAGCTAAACGAAGCTAATCGAAGCTAAACGAAGCTAAGCTAAGCTAAACGAAGCTAAACGAAGCTAAACGAAGCTAAGCTTAGCAAGCTAAACGAAGCTAAACGAAGCTAAGCTTAGCGAAGCTAAACGAAGCTAAGCTAAACGAAGCTAAATGAAGCTAAACGAAGCTAAACGAAGCTAAACGAAGCTAAGCTAAACGAAGCTAAACGAAGCTAAACGAAGCTAAGCTAAACGAAGCCTAACGAAGCTAAACGAAGCTAAACGAAGCTAAGCTAAACGAAGCTAAACGAAGCTAAGCTAAACGAAGCTAAACGAAGCTAAGCTAAACGAAGCTAAACGAAGCTAAATGAAGCTAAACGAAGCTAAACGAAGCTAAGCTAAACGAAGCTAAACGAAGCTAAGCTAAACGAAGCCTAACGAAGCTAAACGAAGCTAAACGAAGCTAAGCTAAACGAAGCTAAACGAAGCTAAGCTAAACGAAGCTAAACGAAGCTAAATGAAGCTAAACGAAGCTAAACGAAGCTAAACGAAGCTAAGCTAAACGAAGCTAAACGAAGCTAAACGAAGCTAAACGAAGCTAAGCTAAACGAAGCTAAACGAAGCTAAGCTAAACGAAGCTAAACGAAGCTAAACGAAGCTAAGCTAAACGAAGCTAAGCTAAACGAAGCTAAACGAAGCTAAGCTAAACGAAGCAAAACGAAGCTAAGCTTAGCGAAGCTAAACGAAGCTAAGCTTAGCGAAGCTAAACGAAGCTAAGCTAAACGAAGCTAAACGAAGCTAAGCTAAACGAAGCTAAGCTAAATGAAGCTAAACGAAGCTAAACGAAGCTAAGCTAAACGAAGCTAAACGAAGCTAAGCTAAACGAAGCTAAACGAAGCTAAGCTAAACGAAGCTAAACGAAGCCTAACGAAGCTAAACGAAGCTAAACGAAGCTAAGCTAAACGAAGCTAAACGAAGCTAAGCTAAACGAAGCTAAACGAAGCTAAGCTAAACGAAGCTAAACGAAGCTAAATGAAGCTAAACGAAGCTAAACGAAGCTAAGCTAAACGAAGCTAAACGAAGCTAAACGAAGCTAAACGAAGCTAAGCTAAACGAAGCTAAACGAAGCTAAACGAAGCTAAACGAAGCTAAACGAAGCTAAGCTAAACGAAGCTAAACGAAGCTAAGCTAAACGAAGCTAAACGAAGCTAAGCTAAACGAAGCTAAACGAAGCTAAGCTAAACGAAGCTAAACGAAGCTAAGCTAAACGAAGCTAATCGAAGCTAAGCTAAACGAAGCTAAGCTAAACGAAGCTAAACGAAGCTAAGCTTAGCGAAGCTAAACGAAGCTAAGCTTAGCGAAGCTAAACGAAGCTAAACGAAGCTAAACGAAGCTAAATGAAGCTAAACGAAGCTAAACGAAGCTAAGCTAAACGAAGCTAAACGAAGCTAAGCTAAACGAAGCTAAACGAAGCTAAGCTAAACGAAGCTAAACGAAGCTAAGCTAAACGAAGCTAAGCTAAACGAAGCTAAACGAAGCTTAACGAAGCTAAAGAAGCTAAACGAAGCTAAACTAAACGAAGCTAAGCTAAACGAAGGTAATCGAAGCTAAACGAAGCTAAACGAAGCTAAACGAAGCTAAGCTAAACGAAGCTAAACTAAACGAAGCTAAGCTAAACGAAGGTAATCGAAGCTAAACGAAGCTAAACGAAGCTAAACGAAGCTAAGCTAAACGAAGCTAAACGAAGCTAAGCGAAGCTAAGCGAAGCTAAACGAAGCTAAGCTTAGCGAAGCTAAACGAAGCTAAACGAAGCTAAGCTTAGCGAAGCTAAACGAAGCTAAACGAAGCTAAGCTAAACGAAGCTAAGCTAAACGAAGCTAAACGAAGCTAAGCTAAACGAAGCTAAACGAAGCTAAACGAATCTAAGCGAAGCTAAGCGAATCTAAGCGAAGCTAAGCTAAGCGAAGCTAGGCGAATCTAAGCGAATCTAAGCGAAGCTAAGCGAATCTAAACGAAGCTAAGCGAATCTAAGCGAATCTAAGCTAAGCGAAGCTAAGCCAAGCTAAGCGAATCTAAGCGAATCTAAGGGAAGCTAAGCGAATCTAAGCGAATCTAAGCTAAGCGAAGCGAATCTAAGCGAAGCTAAGCTAAGCTAAGCGAATCTAAGCTAAGCTAAGCGAAGCGAAGCTAAGCGAATCTAAGCTAAGCGAATCTAATTTAAGCTAAGCGAAGCGAAGCTAAGCGAATATAAGCGAATCTAGGCTAAGCGAAGCTTAACACATCTTATACGATGATAATAATGTACGAGGTTAGAAATAGTAAGTCTTCTGGTAATTTTTAGTTTTTAATAAGAAACATAGTTTAAAATTCAAACAGTTACATATTTGTTACAAAAAAAATTTTACTTTCGAGAACGTCTTCTCTGGTTGAATTTTATATTCGTTCTGATACTTATTTTCAAATTTTTCTCTCCTTTCCCTACGATCGGTGAAAGTTTTTTATTTTGGCTTTACTTAGGGTTTGGCTTTGTCATGAGTTTTTCTAGGGAAAGGCATGATTTTAACTATTCTTAGAATACAGTTAAAATATTTCTCCAGGGTTTGGTTTTATAAAGAGTTTCTACAGAAGTATATAAATCGCCCCTCTTACGGTTTGGCTTTATAAAGAGTTTTTCCAATGAAATGGACGATTTTATCTATTCTTCGACTACAAGTAAACTATTTCTTCAGAAGTATATAAATGTTATAAAGTAAATTATTCTAAAGTAAAGTAAAGATTCGATGGAATTTCTTTGGAGTTCCAACAAAGCTAAGCTAAGCGAATCGAAGCGAATCTAAGCTAAGCGAATCTAAACGAAGCTAAGCTAAGCGAATCTAAGCTAAGCGAAGCTAAGCGAATCTAAGCGAATCTAAGCTAAGCTAAGCGAAGCTAAGCGAATCTAAGCTAAGCTAAGCGAAGCTAAGCGAATCTAAGCTAAGCGAAGCTAAGCTAAGCGAATATAAGCGAATCTAAGCTAAGCTAAGCGAATCTAAGCGAATCTAAGCTAAGCGAAGCTAAGCGAATCTAAGCGAATCTAAGCTAAGCTAAGCGAAGCTAAGCGAATCTAAGCTAAGCTAAGCGAAGCTAAGCGAAGCTAAGCGAATCTAAGCTAAGCGAAGCTAAGCTAAGCGAATATAAGCGAATCTAAGCTAAGCTAAGCGAATCTAAGCGAATCTAAGCGAAGCTAAGCTAAGCGAATCTAAGCGAATCTAAGCTAAGCGAATCTAAGCGAAGCTAAGCTAATCGAATCTAAGCGAATCTAAGCGAAGCTAAGCTAATCGAATCTAAGCGAATCTAAGCTAAGCGAAGCTAAGCGAATCTAAGCGAAGCTAAGCTAAGCGAAGCTAAGGTAAGCGAAGCTAAACGAAACTAAGCGAATCTAAGCGAAGCTAAGCTGAGCTAAGCTAAGCTAAGCGAAGCTAAGCTAAGCTAAGCTAAACGAAGCTAAGCTAAACGAAGCTAAACGAAGCTAAGCTAAACGAAGCTAAGCTAAATGAAGCTAAACGAAGCTAAACGAAGCTAAGCTAAACGAAGCTAAACGAAGCTAAGCTAAACGAAGCTAAACGAAGCTAAGCTAAACGAAGCTAAACGAAGCCTAACGAAGCTAAACGAAGCTAAACGAAGCTAAGCTAAACGAAGCTAAACGAAGCTAAGCTAAACGAAGCTAAACGAAGCTAAGCTAAACGAAGCTAAACGAAGCTAAATGAAGCTAAACGAAGCTAAACGAAGCTAAGCTAAACGAAGCTAAACGAAGCTAAACGAAGCTAAACGAAGCTAAGCTAAACGAAGCTAAACGAAGCTAAACGAAGCTAAACGAAGCTAAACGAAGCTAAGCTAAACGAAGCTAAACGAAGCTAAGCTAAACGAAGCTAAACGAAGCTAAGCTAAACGAAGCTAAACGAAGCTAAGCTAAACGAAGCTAAACGAAGCTAAACGAAGCTAAGCTAAACGAAGCTAATCGAAGCTAAGCTAAACGAAGCTAAGCTAAACGAAGCTAAACGAAGCTAAGCTTAGCGAAGCTAAACGAAGCTAAGCTTAGCGAAGCTAAACGAAGCTAAACGAAGCTAAACGAAGCTAAATGAAGCTAAACGAAGCTAAACGAAGCTAAGCTAAACGAAGCTAAACGAAGCTAAGCTAAACGAAGCTAAACGAAGCTAAGCTAAACGAAGCTAAACGAAGCTAAGCTAAACGAAGCTAAGCTAAACGAAGCTAAACGAAGCTTAACGAAGCTAAAGAAGCTAAACGAAGCTAAACTAAACGAAGCTAAGCTAAACGAAGGTAATCGAAGCTAAACGAAGCTAAACGAAGCTAAACGAAGCTAAGCTAAACGAAGCTAAACGAAGCTAAGCGAAGCTAAGCGAAGCTAAACGAAGCTAAGCTTAGCGAAGCTAAACGAAGCTAAACGAAGCTAAGCTTAGCGAAGCTAAACGAAGCTAAACGAAGCTAAGCTAAACGAAGCTAAACGAAGCTAAGCTAAACGAAGCTAAACGAAGCTAAACGAATCTAAGCGAAGCTAAGCGAATCTAAGCGAAGCTAAGCTAAGCGAAGCTAGGCGAATCTAAGCGAATCTAAGCGAAGCTAAGCGAATCTAAACGAAGCTAAGCGAATCTAAGCGAATCTAAGCTAAGCGAAGCTAAGCCAAGCTAAGCGAATCTAAGCGAATCTAAGGGAAGCTAAGCGAATCTAAGCGAATCTAAGCTAAGCGAAGCGAATCTAAGCGAAGCTAAGCTAAGCTAAGCGAATCTAAGCTAAGCTAAGCGAAGCGAAGCTAAGCGAATCTAAGCTAAGCGAATCTAATTTAAGCTAAGCGAAGCGAAGCTAAGCGAATATAAGCGAATCTAAGCTAAGCGAAGCTTAACACATCTTATACGATGATAATAATGTACGAGGTTAGAAATAGTAAGTCTTCTGGTAATTTTTAGTTTTTAATAAGAAACATAGTTTAAAATTCAAACAGTTACATATTTGTTACAAAAAAAATTTTACTTTCGAGAACGTCTTCTCTGGTTGAATTTTATATTCGTTCTGATACTTATTTTCAAATTTTTCTCTCCTTTCCCTACGATCGGTGAAAGTTTTTTATTTTGGCTTTACTTAGGGTTTGGCTTTGTCATGAGTTTTTCTAGGGAAAGGCATGATTTTAACTATTCTTAGAATACAGTTAAAATATTTCTCCAGGGTTTGGTTTTATAAAGAGTTTCTACAGAAGTATATAAATCGCCCCTCTTACGGTTTGGCTTTATAAAGAGTTTTTCCAATGAAATGGACGATTTTATCTATTCTTCGACTACAAGTAAACTATTTCTTCAGAAGTATATAAATGTTATAAAGTAAATTATTCTAAAGTAAAGTAAAGATTCGATGGAATTTCTTTGGAGTTCCAACAAAGCTAAGCTAAGCGAATCGAAGCGAATCTAAGCTAAGCGAATCTAAACGAAGCTAAGCTAAGCGAATCTAAGCTAAGCGAAGCTAAGCGAATCTAAGCGAATCTAAGCTAAGCTAAGCGAAGCTAAGCGAATCTAAGCTAAGCTAAGCGAAGCTAAGCGAATCTAAGCTAAGCGAAGCTAAGCTAAGCGAATATAAGCGAATCTAAGCTAAGCTAAGCGAATCTAAGCGAATCTAAGCTAAGCGAAGCTAAGCGAATCTAAGCGAATCTAAGCTAAGCTAAGCGAAGCTAAGCGAATCTAAGCTAAGCTAAGCGAAGCTAAGCGAAGCTAAGCGAATCTAAGCTAAGCGAAGCTAAGCTAAGCGAATATAAGCGAATCTAAGCTAAGCTAAGCGAATCTAAGCGAATCTAAGCGAAGCTAAGCTAAGCGAATCTAAGCGAATCTAAGCTAAGCGAATCTAAGCGAAGCTAAGCTAATCGAATCTAAGCGAATCTAAGCGAAGCTAAGCTAATCGAATCTAAGCGAATCTAAGCTAAGCGAAGCTAAGCGAATCTAAGCGAAGCTAAGCTAAGCGAAGCTAAGGTAAGCGAAGCTAAACGAAACTAAGCGAATCTAAGCGAAGCTAAGCTGAGCTAAGCTAAGCTAAGCGAAGCTAAGCTAAGCTAAGCGAAGCTAATCTAAGCGAATCTAAGCTAAGCGAAGCTAAGCGAAGCGAAGATAAGCGAATCTAAGCGAAGCTAAGCTAAGCTAAGCTAAGCGAATCTAAGCGAAGCGTCTCCTCTCGCGTCCTCTTTTGGGTTCACGAGGTCCGACATCACGCTCATGATGACGCTGATGTCTGGTTCCTTCCCTTAGGCAAGAAACATGACTTTTGTAACCTTGCTTTTATTTTGCTGAAACGCGTTTTTTACGAATTCTATAGCACCATCCCGCACAATACCCTGAACCCCTTAGACTTTGAAATAATTGTTGACCGCCTTGTTTCCAGGCATCGTCGCCTTACCATTGCTAGAGTTTCTGCTCTATGCTCTGGAGGTGACGATCCTGAATTTCTAAACATCCATGGAATTTCGCGTGGGATTTTTCGATTCGCCAGTACCCTTCCCCCCTAGTAACTTTTTTACCCCTTTTCTTTTGTTTATATATTTGTCTTTTTTAAACAACCGAAAACCCCTTCGTTTTTAATTGCTTAATTTAGTTTGTTTATTTTGATTGGTTCGTTAGATGTACATCAAACGATGTGGCTAAAAATACTTTAGCACAAGTACCCACAAGTACCTACAAGTACCCACAAGTACCCACAAGTACCTACAAGCACCCACAAGTACCTACAAGCACCCACAAGTACCTACAAGCACCCACAAGTACCTACAAGTACCCACAAGTACCCACAAGTACCTACAAGTACCCACAAGTACCCACAAGTACCTACAAGTACCCACAAGTACCTACAAGCACCCACAAGTACCTACAAGCACCCACAAGCACCTACATGCTACCACAAGTACCTACATGTTACCACAAGTACCTACAAGCACCCACAAGTACCTACAAGCACCCACAAGCACCCAAAAGTACCTACAAGTACCCACAAGTACCTACAAGCACCCACAAGTACCTACAAGCCCCCACAAGTACCTACAAGCCCCCACAAGTACCTACAAGCACCCACAAGTACCTACAAGCACCCACAAGTACCTACAAGTACCTTAAAGTACCCACAAGTACCCACAAGTACCTACAAGTACCTTAAAGTACCCACAAGTACCTACAAGTACCCACAAGTACCTACAAGTACCCACAGGTACCTACAAGTACCCATAAGTACCTACAAGTACCCAGAAGTACCTACAAGCCCCCACAAGTACCTACAAGCCCCCACAAGTACCTACAAGCCCCCACAAGTACCTACAAGCCCCCACAAGTACCTACAAGCCCCCACAAGTACCTACAAGCCCCCACAAGTACCTACAAGCACCCACAAGTACCTACAAGCACCCACAAGTACCTACAAGTACCTTAAAGTACCCACAAGTACCCACAAGTACCTACAAGTACCTTAAAGTACCCACAAGTACCTACAAGTACCCACAAGTACCTACAAGTACCCACAGGTACCTACAAGTACCCATAAGTACCTACAAGTACCCAGAAGTACCTACAAGCCCCCACAAGTACCTACAAGCCCCCACAAGTACCTACAAGCCCCCACAAGTACCTACAAGCCCCCACAAGTACCTACAAGCCCCCACAAGTACCTACAAGCCCCCACAAGTACCTACAAGCCCCCACAAGTACCTACAAGCACCCACAAGTACCTACAAGCACCCACAAGTACCTACAAGCACCCACAAGTACCTACAAGCACCCACAAGTACCTACAAGCACCCACAAGTACCTACAAGCACCCACAAGTACCCACAAGTACCCACAAGCACCTACAAGAACCCACAAGTACCCACAATCACCTACAAGTATCCACAAGCACCTACAAGTATCCACAAGCACCTACAAGTATCCACAAGCACCTACAAGTATCCACAAGAACCCACAAGCACCTACAAGCACCTACAAGCACCCGGGCAAAGCACCTACAAGAGCTCAAACGCCATGTTTTTCATGCTTAATTACCAGTCGTAGGTAATCTTGTTAACTTAATATATATGTGTGGGGTACTTTTCCAACTTAACTTGTCAGCTAACACAAGCTTAGGTTCTCTTGTTTTTTTACCACTACGAAAATTGGACCAAATAGCCTTAACCGTGCTAACATCATAAACTGACTATTATCCATGCTAAAATATCGCAGATTGGGGTAGTTTTTAAAATTTAAAATTAAACATACTTAAAATTAATTTTTACGACTGCCATTTTCCTCAATAGATGGCGGGATTTGTCATGAATTTTCGAAATGCTTTTTCTTGTTCCCGCGATGCATTTTAGTGAATACAAAACATTCAGTTACCATAGGAATATTTTATTATACTTGCCATCTCGTGGTTCGTTTAAAATTATTCAAGATTAACGTGAATGAAACCATACCTAACTAAACATTGAAACAGAAGTTGATGACTTCTTATCCTGGGAAGTATTGGACACTAAGGCATTATATAGTATCCATCATCCCTGTAAGTCAAAATTGCCTATGCCAATCGTAAAAGAGGGTCGAAAGGTTTCTCCCCACCAGAAAACTCCCTAATCTACTGAAAAAATCCCACGCCGAGAGGCTGTGGCACTCAAACTGTGGGGCGTGTTCAAAACTTCTTCAGCGCCAATCGTTGAAAAGCCGTCTGTCTAGAACTCTCTGAAAATCCATTACAATCCGTGGGCCTAGGACCCCACACTAGTTTGACCGGAATTTCTAGCAAACTTTATTAACAGCTGTTCTTGTCACCGTTTCTGATTCGTTACCTCAAACCACAGGACACATCTTAAAGTTTCGTTTCTTGCCCGCTGCTGGCGCTTAAATAAGCCTGCCAATTCAAAATGAGGGAAATGCCGTAGGTGGCGCGGTGATCGGACTAGAGAGCTGCAAAACGAAAATATTAACCTCCAACTCCTTCCAACTCCAAGGCAATACACAACAATGACTCCAATTCCTCCCAATGCCATAATCAAAAGTTTCAACTCCGCAGAACTCCACCCAGCGAAATGTAAAACTCCTCCCAACTCCTTCCATGAAAATTAAAATTTCTTAAACTCCTCCCAACTCCTTCCATGAAAATTTAAATTTCTTAAACTCCTCCCAACTCCTTCCATGAAAAGTAAAATTTCTTAAACTCCTAACTTCGTCCATTAAAACCTTTCTAGTTTCTAATTGGAAAAATAGAAAGTTTAAGTAGAAAGTGTAGCTCATTAGTTTTCTTTCAAATTTGGCCTAAGATTGATACAACGGGTTATGATTTTCAAGTAAGGAATAATATTTATACATAAAATTCTTCTATATAGACATTAAAACTTAAGATTTGGGGGAAAAAGGCGCTACGCGTTGATGTTGAGTCATATTTTACGCTTAGTTTCTTAAATTAGCTATTTAATTAAAATCGGACTGATTCGCTTCGCAAATGCCATTTTGAAGGCCAAGGCCACAAACTTCACGAATCAAGAAATACTAACACTAGAGTCCATTCTGTTATTAGTTGTGCCTGCCAATATGCCTACTAACTTACTTTAATATGCCTCATAGCTAGAAAGGAGACTCTTGTCAATGGGTTTAAGAGAAAAGGAAAGCGCCCGTGGCTACATTGTGTGAGAGACTCACTGAGGGGACGTGTCACGTGGGGTTACGAGTGAAAAAAGAATTTCGTATGAAGCTTCTGATCCACTTATGACGCTTTTAAATTGGAGTCCTACCACTTACCACACTTAAGTTTACCAACTCCGTAGATTTCCATGTTTTAAGATAATTTTCCATTGCCACCCAACTCCGCAATTATAATTATCATTATTCCCATTGCCTCCCAACTCCGCACACGAAAACATCCACTGCCACCCAACTCCAATTTTATCTTAGAAAAACATTTCCAACTCCTGGAGTTCCCATCGCTTAAACGCGGAACCCAGCGGGTTTCGGAGTTTTTCCACGGAGTTGCAGCTCTCTAGATCGGACCTAATAAGAAGTTGGCTAACAGAGATGGTTCCGGATCTGGTTAGAGTCCAATACTTCCCAGGATAAGAAGTCATAAACTTCTGATTGAAATTATAATCGAAATTTTATAGTAAAAAGTGAAAATGTCCTTCACGGAAATGCATCTTTACTTATCAGTAAATGATAATCGCCCCGTTATATAATTAGTTCTAAAAGCGTAAAAGTCAATTAAAAGGAATTAATTTTAAGCGAATAAAATATATTTTAGTTAACTGGGTAGACTAGTTCTAGTTCTAGTGTGATGATGAGCGCCTAATTTGAGAAACTGCTCGTCAAAGAATTTCTGAAACCGAAGAATAAAAAATGGCACAGTCCCTAGCGAGCTCATGTCGTTTACACACGACTGTTTGCTTAGAGCAAAGAGAATATACTAAAAGGAGTAGAAGATATATTATCCTTGGAATTTTTAGTCTTCTTCGACAGGCTAAAGTTTTATTACTTGCACTTATAAATGAAATATGCAATCATATATCCGCAACCTTGCTTTACCCGCGTATGCTAACCTATTTCTTCTCACAGGGTTCATAAAAACCTGAAAAACATGGAAAACCTGGAAAAATCAGGGAAATAAATAGTTGACACAAACCTCAGGGAAAATTCAGGGGAATTACGAATTTCTAGTAAAATTCAGGGAAATCAGGGAAATTTGCGTCAAACAGGGGCCGAGTAATTAAGCAAAATGTTCATAAACATACCCCCCTCCATAGGATTAACATTACACTATACTCTGGAGGCAGGCTGGTTATATTAGAGATACGGAGATGTCCTTTGAGTATGTTATAGCACAATTTGTCCCCCATCTAACCATACTAAAAACTTAGGGCTACGACAAACAGGGGCCGAGTAATTAAGCAAAACCTAAACAAACAACCCACCCTGTCGCACTCGTTTAGCTAACCCACCCTGAAACGCACTCGTTTAGCTAACCCACCCTGAAACGCACTCGTTTAGCTAACCCACCCTGAAACGCACTCGTTTAGCTAACCCACCCTGAAACGCACTCGTTTAGCTAACCCACCCTGTAACGCACTCGTTTACCTCACCCACCCTGTAACGCACTCGTTTAGCTCACCCACCCTGTAACGCACTCGTTTAGCTAACCCACCCTGTAACGCACTCGTTTAGCTAACCCACCCTGAAACGCACTCGTTTAGCTAACCCACCCTGAAACGCACTCGTTTAGCTAACCCACCCTGAAACGCACTCGTTTAGCTAACCCACCCTGTAACGCACTCGTTTAGCTAACCCACCCTGTAACGCACTCGTTTAGCTAAGCCACCCTGTAACGCACTCGTTTAGCTAACCCACCCTGTAACGCACTCGTTTAGCTAACCCACCCTGTAACGCACTCGTTTAGCTAACCCACCCTGTAACGCACTCGTTTAGCTAACCCACCCTGTAACGCACTCGTTTAGCTAACCCACCCTGTAACGCACTCGTTTAGCTAACCCACCCTGTAACGCACTCGTTTAGCTAACCCACCCTGTAACGCACTCGTTTAGCTAAGCCACCCTGTAACGCACTCGTTTAGCTAAGCCACCCTGTAACGCACTCGTTTAGCTAAGCCACCCTGTAACGCACTCGTTTAGCTAACCCACCCTGTAACGCACTCGTTTAGCTAACCCACCCTGTAACGCACTCGTTTAGCTCACCCACCCTGTAACGCACTCGTTTAGCTCACCCACCCTGTAACGCACTCGTTTAGCTCACCCACCCTGAAACGCACTCGTTTAGCTCACCCACCCTGAAACGCACTCGTTTAGCTCACCCACCCTGAAACGCACTCGTTTAGCTCACCCACCCTGAAACGCACTCGTTTAGCTCACCCACCCTGAAACGCACTCGTTTAGCTAACCCACCCTGAAACGCACTCGTTTAGCTCACCCACCCTGAAACGCACTCGTTTAGCTAAGCCACCCTGAAACGCACTCGTTGAGCTAACCCACCCTGAAACGCACTCGTTTAGCTAACCCACCCTGTAACGCACTCGTTTAGCTAAGCCACCCTGTAACGCACTCGTTTAGCTAAGCCACCCTGTAACGCACTCGTTTAGCTAAGCCACCCTGTAACGCACTCGTTTAGCTAAGCCACCCTGTAACGCACTCGTTTAGCTAAGCCACCCTGTAACGCACTCGTTTAGCTAACCCACCCTGTAACGCACTCGTTTAGCTAACCCACCCTGTAACGCACTCGTTTAGCTCACCCACCCTGAAACGCACTCGTTTAGCTCACCCACCCTGAAACGCACTCGTTTAGCTCACCCACCCTGAAACGCACTCGTTTAGCTCACCCACCCTGAAACGCACTCGTTTAGCTCACCCACCCTGAAACGCACTCGTTTAGCTCACCCACCCTGAAACGCACTCGTTTAGCTAACCCACCCTGAAACGCACTCGTTTAGCTAACCCACCCTGAAACGCACTCGTTGAGCTAACCCACCCTGAAACGCACTCGTTGAGCTAACCCACCCTGAAACGCACTCGTTGAGCTCACCCACCCTGAAACGCACTCGTTGAGCTCACCCACCCTGTAACGCACTCGTTGAGCTCACCCACCCTGTAACGCACTCGTTTAGCTCACCCACCCTGTAACGCACTCGTTTAGCTCACCCACCCTGTAACGCACTCGTTTAGCTCACCCACCCTGTAACGCACTCGTTTAGCTCACCCACCCTGTAACGCACTCGTTTAGCTCACCCACCCTGTAACGCACTCGTTTAGCTCACCCACCCTGTAACGCACTCGTTTAGCTCACCCACCCTGTAACGCACTCGTTTAGCTAACCCACCCTGTAACGCACTCGTTTAGCTAACCCACCCTGTAACGCACTCGTTTACCTAACCCACCCTGTAACGCACTCGTTTAGCTAACCCACCCTGTAACGCACTCGTTTAGCTAACCCACCCTGAAACGCACTCGTTTAGCTAACCCACCCTGTAACGCACTCGTTTACCTCACCCACCCTGTAACGCACTCGTTTAGCTCACCCACCCTGTAACGCACTCGTTTAGCTAACCCACCCTGTAACGCACTCGTTTAGCTAACCCACCCTGAAACGCACTCGTTTAGCTAACCCACCCTGAAACGCACTCGTTTAGCTAACCCACCCTGAAACGCACTCGTTTAGCTAACCCACCCTGTAACGCACTCGTTTAGCTAACCCACCCTGTAACGCACTCGTTTAGCTAAGCCACCCTGTAACGCACTCGTTTAGCTAAGCCACCCTGTAACGCACTCGTTTAGCTAACCCACCCTGTAACGCACTCGTTTAGCTAACCCACCCTGTAACGCACTCGTTTAGCTAACCCACCCTGTAACGCACTCGTTTAGCTAACCCACCCTGTAACGCACTCGTTTAGCTAACCCACCCTGTAACGCACTCGTTTAGCTAAGCCACCCTGTAACGCACTCGTTTAGCTAACCCACCCTGTAACGCACTCGTTTAGCTAACCCACCCTGTAACGCACTCGTTTAGCTAAGCCACCCTGTAACGCACTCGTTTAGCTAAGCCACCCTGTAACGCACTCGTTTAGCTAAGCCACCCTGTAACGCACTCGTTTAGCTAAGCCACCCTGTAACGCACTCGTTTAGCTAAGCCACCCTGTAACGCACTCGTTTAGCTCACCCACCCTGTAACGCACTCGTTTAGCTCACCCACCCTGTAACGCACTCGTTTAGCTCACCCACCCTGTAACGCACTCGTTTAGCTCACCCACCCTGAAACGCACTCGTTTAGCTCACCCACCCTGAAACGCACTCGTTTAGCTCACCCACCCTGAAACGCACTCGTTTAGCTCACCCACCCTGAAACGCACTCGTTTAGCTCACCCACCCTGAAACGCACTCGTTTAGCTCACCCACCCTGAAACGCACTCGTTTAGCTAACCCACCCTGAAACGCCCTCGTTGAGCTAACCCACCCTGTAACGCACTCGTTTAGCTAAGCCACCCTGTAACGCACTCGTTTAGCTAACCCACCCTGTAACGCACTCGTTTAGCTCACCCACCCTGAAACGCACTCGTTTAGCTCACCCACCCTGAAACGCACTCGTTTAGCTCACCCACCCTGAAACGCACTCGTTTAGCTCACCCACCCTGAAACGCACTCGTTTAGCTCACCCACCCTGAAACGCACTCGTTTAGCTCACCCACCCTGAAACGCACTCGTTTAGCTAACCCACCCTGAAACGCACTCGTTTAGCTCACCCACCCTGAAACGCACTCGTTTAGCTCACCCACCCTGAAACGCACTCGTTTAGCTCACCCACCCTGAAACGCACTCGTTTAGCTCACCCACCCTGAAACGCACTCGTTTAGCTCACCCACCCTGAAACGCACTCGTTTAGCTAACCCACCCTGAAACGCACTCGTTTAGCTAACCCACCCTGAAACGCACTCGTTGAGCTAACCCACCCTGAAACGCACTCGTTGAGCTAACCCACCCTGAAACGCACTCGTTTAGCTCACCCACCCTGAAACGCACTCGTTTAGCTCACCCACCCTGAAACGCACTCGTTTAGCTCACCCACCCTGAAACGCACTCGTTGAGCTAACCCACCCTGAAACGCACTCGTTTAGCTAACCCACCCTGAAACGCACTCGTTGAGCTAACCCACCCTGAAACGCACTCGTTGAGCTCACCCACCCTGTAACGCACTCGTTGAGCTCACCCACCCTGTAACGCACTCGTTGAGCTCACCCACCCTGTAACGCACTCGTTTAGCTCACCCACCCTGTAACGCACTCGTTTAGCTCACCCACCCTGAAACGCACTCGTTTAGCTAACCCACCCTGAAACGCACTCGTTTAGCTAACCCACCCTGTAACGCACTCGTTTAGCTAACCCACCCTGTAACGCACTCGTTTAGCTAACCCACCCTGTAACGCACTCGTTTAGCTAACCCACCCTGAAACGCACTCGTTTAGCTAACCCACCCTGAAACGCACTCGTTTAGCTAACCCACCCTGAAACGCACTCGTTTAGCTAACCCACCCTGTAACGCACTCGTTTAGCTAACCCACCCTGAAACGCACTCGTTTAGCTAACCCACCCTGAAACGCACTCGTTTAGCTAACCCACCCTGAAACGCACTCGTTTAGCTAACCCACCCTGAAACGCACTCGTTTAGCTAACCCACTTTTGATTTTTAACTCTGAACTTTGGAGGCTCGTAACTCTATTTCTACTAGAGATACGAGGATGTCCTTTGAGTATGTTATAGTCCTCAACCATACTAAAAACGTAGGACTGCGACAAACAGGGGCCGAGTTACTAAGCAAAACGTAAACAAACAACCCGCTCCATAGGAATAGCATTACACTAAACTTTGGAGCCTTGTAACTCTGGTTCTACTAAAGGCACGGGGATGTCCTTTGAGTAGGTTATAGTCCAATTTGTCCCCCATCCTACGATACTAAAAACCTAGTGCTACGACAAACAGGGGCCGAGTAATTAAGGAATATCTTCGTCATTTTATGTTAGTGTCTCATTTATTGTTATTAGGTTACTTTTGATTTTTAACAATAAACTTTGGAGGCTCGTAACTTCAGTTCTTATAGAGATACGGGGATTTCCTTTGAGTATGTTAGAGTTCAATTTGTCCCCCATCCAAACAGGGGCCGAGTAATTAAGCAAAACGTAAACAAACAACCCCCTCCATAGGAATAGCGTTACACTAAGCTTTGGAGGCTCGTAACTCTGGAAAATTCAGTGGGGAAAAACCTGGATATTGATTTTCGTTTGGGATTGGCGGTAGGTCGATCCTTAAGCAAATGGTCCGAGAGCAGTTAAGCCTTGCTTCATTCTTTAACGCTGCATAACGATTTTTTTCTTTCGCATCATCTCCTACAGTTATGATTAAAAACTAATGGACGATTTTATTTTATCATTCACGTTCTAGTGGTGCACCTTACCGCCCTTCTTCCTATATTCAGGCAGGTGAATGTCGGCATTTTGGTTCCATTGAAACCTGCCGATTTTCGCGCTATCTAGCGTTGGAGTGAAGCATATACGTTTTAAAGCATCATCTGAAATTTTGATATCCATGTGACATACTGTGCGTTTTATGGTACTGTACTTTCTTAACCTATTTAAAGACTTTGAAATATCGCAAGCCCTCAAATTTAAAAGCGTGGGTGTTATTTTGTACACTACCCATAAATCCTAATACACTAAGGGTTTCTGGTGTACAATATTTAAAGGCCGCGTTGTAATAAGAATTTGAAACAGCTATAGCGAGCTATACTTCCAGGCATACCCAATGATCCAAAGCTAACCCTAAAAGAAATATTGTTCCCTTGTCGAGCGTCATTTTTAACCCTTGGCCAAAGTTTTTACATCGCTTGAAACCGCTAATGAGGTGCCTCTAGCAAGAATATTAAAAAAAAATCCAGCCCAAGAGAACATTGAAGAGGAGCGGTGAGACTACGTTCGGTTCCTGATTAATGGCCTATTCATTACAACTTTCATTGCTTGGTGTTTTGCAGTCTGCTTGAAGATTAAAATTATTATATATCCGAATCTTAGCACTAAAAAACTGGATGTTTTTAAGAAAAGTCAGGAAATAAGTAATGAATATAAAACATTCCATTATTGGCATGGGTGAAGAGAACTTTACTTTGTCAGGAAGCACCGCTAGAGGCAGTAAGAGTTGACTAGTCTCCTAGCGTGTAGTGAACTCTGGTGTTGATTTCGCTACCGGAAATAGAACCTTAACTTTCATGGTTATTAATTAACGCTAAGTCATGGATGAAGGATGCGCGTGCAAAACTTTCGACGCTCAACAGGATGTGCAACTCCCTATACTAAAAAGTAGACAAGTCGATACTAGGGCCGCCTGGCTACCAGCGCTGGAAACCCTCGGGCGAAAAATAAAAAATACTGGACATAAGAAAAAACACGCGCTACCGTCGATTTTTTTCCTTAGCGTTGTCTGCTAGAAGCAAAACGGTGGGTTTTTTTCTTATGACCAGTATTTTTTATTTTTCCCGCTAGGGTTTCAAGCGCTGCTAGCCAGGCGGCGCTAGTATCGACTTGTCTACTTTTTTGTATAGGGAGTTGCACATCCTGTAGAGCGTCGAATGTTTTTTACGCGCATCCTTCATCTATGGCTAAGTCTGCTACTCCTTTAGTAGATTCTCGTTGCTCCAGCAACCAAAGGGTACTGGGGAAGTGAAGCGACATGAGCTTACTAGGGACTGCGCCATTTTTATTTTGCACACGACATCATAGATGGCGTTTGTTATTTTGCACACGACATCATTGATGGCGTTTGCAAAATATTTCTCTATACGGAAAATTTGACGAGGGAGAAGCCACTCTGTAATAAAGTCTTTCTGAGAGTGTAAGATGGGAAGCGTATTACGCCGTTTAACGCGGAAATACACTCGGGATTACTTTTTACAGTTTTTATTTCAATATTAGAACGGATTAAAGGCATATCTCCCGAATTTACGGCATTAAAACCACCAAAAAGGTAATACCCGGGGAATACGCCATTGGCTGATCCCTCGGACGGCGTGCGTTTCTCGTTGACGAGGGGAAAGCCGCTCCGTAATAAAGTCTTTCTGAGGGTGTACGATGGGAAGCGTATTACGCTAGTTGCCTGATCCCTCGAATGCCGAGCGCGGCGTGCTCCCGAGCGCGACGTGTCGGTTAGTAACCTCGTATTTTAAGCTTAAGATGATACTGAGAATAAATAAGGGAAGATTGGCGCGGCTCTAGAGACCACGCGTTATCCGGGGTATCGTAAATTATGTACGTAGAAAACCTCATATTTTTAGCTTAAGATGATACTGAGAATAAACGAAGGATAGATCTCTGGTCTAAACGCGCCAGATTTTACGGTAGACGGTAGAGTAGACCGGGAGTCCTATATTGCGTACGCGGGAATCTTGCGGACTGCCGACGGCAATGTTTAAGCCTTTGCTTAACTGAATTTTATTTTATCAAGCTAAATATAATTTTTGTGATCTACTGTCTTGTGACACTTGAAGTTCCGATTTAATGTTATAAACAGATTCCCGATTAGTAAAATCAATTGTCGGTAAGTGTATACAAATGGCCAATTGATTTAAGTTCCTATATAGAAACTAGTTCAAATAAAACGAAAATTATCAAATCTTAACTGAATTTCCTACTTAGATTTAAATATCAATTTTTCAAGCTAAGTATAATTTTTGTAAACACTGCGACTAATTGTATTATTTACTAAACATTATGATTAATGTTTAGAGCTCGGCATTATCTATCCATTATCCACAAATTGGTGGATAACCGATTATTTATAAACAAAGTTATGGATTATAATACGATTTAGCATGAGTTATGTGGATAATTTTCGAGTATGGATGAAGATAAAATAACTTGGATAATGGATAGATAATGCCGGGCTCTAAACATTGTGATTAATGTAACATTAGTAAATAAATCATTAAAAATGATTTATTTACTAAACATTGTTATTAAGGCTTTAGAGCCGAACATAAAATCTTAACTGAATCTCCTACTTAGATTTAAATATCAATTTTTCAAGCTAAGTATAAGCCCTGAAAATTTAATGACAAGTGTGTTACAATCGATTATATCCAAAAATGGTTAAAAATGTTCATAATTAATTAGTTTTATAAATTATGCAATGAAAGAGGAAGTGACGTACATTTGGGTAAATGTTTCGCGGGAGATTCAAATGTCGATTTGGGTTAAAGAAATAAGAGAATAATTTGAGATGGTGAAATGTTTGGCGGGAGATTCAAATGTCGATTTGGATTTGGGTTATAGCGTGGGTCCTCGCGGAGCGCTCCCATGGAGGAATAAAACTAGGAGATCCTATTCTTCAAAAACAGTCTTTAACGAAGCTGGAAACTACTACTACCATTTTTATTGCTCCTTGGGAGCGCTCCGCGAGGACCCAAAGGAAAACGCTATTAAAGAATAGGGTTTTAAGCTCTCTCTCCTTATGGAACCAACCCTAATGTTTACATTTGGATTTGGGTATTTAATCATTAAAATTTTTAGAGAATAGTGCCCCTGGATACATTTCAAGTTTTCTGCTTATTTCCGCTCTCGCGAATTTCCAGGAGGCTCAAAGTATTTCAGTTATTTCCGCCCCAATTCAACCTTTTCTAGCCGTGATTTATTTCGTCGGTTTTATTTTAAGCAGGGACGGAAATAAGATAACTTTGAGACACTTATAGGGGTCACTGTCTCACTGGACCAATGTCCTATAAATTGATTGGGTGTGCAAAATGTTCTGGTTGCTGGACCAGCTTGTTTTTCTTCTTCGTGTTTCCGAAATCCCTTGACGTGCAGTTTCTCAAATTATGCGCTCTTCATCAAACTGGAACGAGGACTTCCCTGCCACGTTTTCTCTAAGAGATTTTTTCTCGTAAAAATCCTTTTAATTGATTTCTCGGCTTTTATGAATAATTTATATCAAAATGAAGATGAAGAATTTATACTTGTACTATCTTGGAACGGTTATTGCCGTGAGCTATACCTCTTGGCAAGATGTGTGGGTGAAAAATGGGTCGTTCTTAAATCTCGTTCAAACCGATTAGGTATTTTCACAGCAGCTGAACTGTTCAACAACATACTTCGTTTGATACTAAATTACCGAGACTACCTTCGTCCGCTACCGGTGCTACGTTATGTTCAAAATAGATGGTTCGTCGGACATTTCGAAAACTATAGTGTTTTGTTGGTTTTAGAAACGACTATAAAGATAACAGTTTACCTAGAATCAAATGTAGGTACGAACTCACATTCTTTACCATTCCTCACCATGGGTTTTGATACGAATGGATAATAACAGAAGGGAATAAGAGAGAAGGGACACACTTTATATCTCCATAATGCTTTACACTCGTAACAACAGTCTTACTAACCTCAAATCAACTACCGTTCACTTATTGGCTATCTCACTTCTGTCAGATAAGAAGGTGACGTCTCGGTTGACGTACAAAAAGTAGTTTTGTTTGAAGGAGATAAAAATGGCCGAATTTCATGTTGATAAACGAAGCATAAATAACGAACTCACATTCTTTACCATTCCTCACCATGGGTTTTGATACGAATGGATAATAAGCATGAATAGTCCAATTGTGTTCACAAAAGTCCCCTCAAAATTTGCTTCGCTCATTTTACAAGTGACGTTTCCGAGAAATCTCAATAGGCTTTCTCATAAAACTACTATACACGTCTACAGTTCCCTACACTCTCATATTTCCAAACAACCAATGAAACAAGGTCCCTTACTGAAGTCACATCGGGAAAACGCCCCAGTTTGTATTTCGCGATTAGTGTGAATTTCAAAAAATCTAACGTACTTTTTTAATTTTGAACGTTTCATATTCTTTTTGGTATACGGACTAAATACCCCCAAGACAAAAGACCACCGGTCATAATCCCCCCATTTTTAAAAACGTACAAAATCCCCCTCTCTCAAGACAAAATCCCCCGGTCATTTTCCCCCATCCAAGTTAAGAGTACAAAATCCGCCCACTATCAAGACAAAATCCCCCCACTCTGTAGACAAAATCCCCCCACTCTGTAGACAAAATCCCCCCACTCTGTAGACAAAATCCCCCCACTCTGTAGACAAAATCCCCCCACTCTGTAGACAAAATCCCCCCACTCTGTAGACAAAATCCCCCACTCTGTAGACAAAATCCCCCTACTCTTTAGTCAAAATCCCCCTACGCTCTAGACAAAATTCCCCGGTCATAATCCCAGGTTAGGTTAGGTTAGGTTAGGTTAGGTTGGGTTGGGTTCGGTTCGGTTCGGTTCGTAATATTTTGGAAATATTGTAACAATGGTACGCCTTTTCCAAAATATTATTTTTTACATTTATTTTCTTCCGAAGAACACAGTATGGGGGAATTTGTCCCGGGGCTGGGGGGAATTTGTCCTGGGGCTGGGGGGAATTTGTCCTGGGGCTGGGGGTATTTTGTCTTCGGCATCCATTCGGGGGGGGAATTGTCCGGGGGATTTTGTCTCCTACCTGGGGGGATTATGTCCTTTTCTTCTCAAATGGGGGGATTATGTCCTACATTCGTTATTTTTTGTGTCCCAAATATTTTTAGACAAATTTTTCGGACATGAAAGGGGTGGGGCTTACTTGTCCACTAACACCGGCGTAAGAGTAGAAGCGTAAATACGCGCTACTTAGGTCTTCTTATAGTAAATTCCTTCTTGGTGAGAATGAAACGTTCGAGAGTGGGAATCTAAGGCACAATACATAAGGACTTGGTTCCTTGGAGTCGTACCTTATGGTACGATTAGTTCCACTGAGAAAAAAATAACAGTTCCATTGTCTTTCCCTTGAAATAAAAAGATTAAAAGAGAGAATCGTTAGCATCAGCGGCTTTCTGCCCCTCCCCATCCTGGCATTTCATAACGAGTTCTTTTAGTTTTGTAATACGATTTAAAGAAAAATTTAGAGTCAAAGTCCTTATGTAAAAACTTTCTCCGATTTTTGTTTTAGACGTTAATCACTAGAGAATCAAAAACATTTTTGGGTCGGAATCAAATGAGCCGCAAACATTTCGTTGTAACTTCCTTAAACTCCATAACGTCGTGGCAAACTGAGGGGGATCCGAAACCCTATATAAAAATCAAGTCTTTAACTGGGATAGTCTGATCATTTTCCAACTGAAACTATCTAGGGACTCTAGTTCAAAAATAAAAGTAACTTTTTTTCGTGCGTGGCCTAGCTCCGGAAAAAGACATTTACCAAAAATAAAAGGATTGTTTTGAGGCTGACAAAATAGGGGAGAGGGAGGGGGAGTTGGGGTCCGCGGTCGCGCTGCGTTAGTTCTCGCGACCAGACCAAAAAAACATGATTAATGCACGCTCTCTCATACCCGTCACATGGTTCATAAATATCTGGTTCGGTTTCCTCAAATGTATAAACACATCTGTATCTCTTAGCAATAAACAAGGCTTGCGGACCCTTGCCGACCCTTGCGGACATTTGCGGACTTTTGCGGACCCTTGCGGACCTTTGCGGAGACAAAAAAAATTACACGAACTCAATGCAATTTGCCGATATTGATAAAGAAAGCTAAATATAAGAGTTGTTATTGTGACTTGAAACCAGAAAATTATACAAGCTGAGCTAAATCCAATCCACTGATCTCTTAACTGCTTTCTTAATCGAGGCCACTGAGCGAAATATTCGGCTGCTTAAATAGCTCCGATATCATTGGCTAGCTTCCACTACACGCGCTTCCGGGAAAAACCGGAAAGAAGAGTAAATAAGATTTTCGTTCACGTGGCGGCCGCAGAGCGTCGCATATAATTGGGACGCTGGCGGCGCGGGAGAAAACGCTGGAGCATAAAAATGAATTGCCTGAGTAACTTATAGGGAGCTAACATATTATTAACTCATGATGGAAATAAATCTCTTTCTTTTTTGTCACTTTCAAAAATTTTCCTTAGACTGTGAAAGATTATTTAGAATGAATCTCATTTCCCAGAGTTAGTTGAGATATTAATTAATTTAGATATTTTTTGCAACAAGACGTTGAAATGAAGGTTTAAGAATAGATTGATGACAGACTATTTTTCAATTTGTGCATCAAGAGCTATTCTTATTGAAAAACGAATGATGACACCAACCTGGATAATGATAAATATGAAGATCTGATTTTGGAGGCCTTGGCGTCCGTTTAACGGTTGCGTATAAAGGCTCATCCGATACCTGGAAGACAACACAAACGTACTAGGCTAGCTCATCACGTGCGGAACAAATCTACAATCCAAAAATTGAAGTATCGTGCCTTTTAGGGAGAGGGCAAAATTTTTCTAAGGTGACCCAGCTTTCCATAATAATGTTTAGAGAGAAAATGTTTGGCTGTTCAACTGCCTTTTACACTACAGTAAATACGTTCGGCCTCGCCTTGGGATATTAACTTTTATGAACACTGGAGATGAGACGTTCGTCAGCGAGAACCTGACACACAATACCCTCATTCGTAGGCTGGAGAGATATCCCCTTGATGTTTATTATCTCCTTGTGGTCCTACGTAGCACGGCGTTAACGTTTCGGACCTCGCTCTTAGCGAATCGTGACGAACACTACGAAAATCTTAATGGGGCCCGAGACAACCCGAGTGAAAATTGAAAATAAATGGATTAATCTAATTAACTTTTATTGGTAGAATTACATTATAGACAATGATGTTATCGTTAAATTAGATTTGTATCCATTGTTTTCCATTCAATTATCGTCATCTGTCAGGTTGGTGTCAATAATGTCGAAATTAATATTTCAAATTTGTTTTCGCAAGGTACTTCTTACCATTTTGTTGCATGAATCCACGAAGCAGCCTAAGTTCTTCGATTCTCGAGATTATGTTATTAGTCGATTCGTTCGCCTCTTTTCGAGTGAAAAATTCCCTTCTTATGGTACTGGTGATGTCATCGCTACCATTTGTACATTTGAACCATGATTTTGCTGTACGTTTTTTGAAAACTTTAATTTCCTTTAAACAAAATAGTGAAAATTCATTAAATAAAAAACTAAATGGCTTCTATCGAGAATTATCCCACGATACTCAAAGGCAAAAGTATATAGATGTTAAAACGAAAAGTACACTTCATTAACAATTCCCTACCTCAGTCTGTAGACGACACGTAAAGTGAGAAGCCAACTACCCGCCTCACAACACCATACACGAATTAACCAATCAGGAAAGAGCTGCTTGACGTCATAGGTTTATAGAAAGTAGTGCGTGATTCTGGCAATCCAAACGTTAATTTTTGGTACTAGAGCTAGCATCCGCTACTTTGGGAGCCTATTCACGACTTATTCCCTGTACCACGGTCATGTAGGTAATCATACGCAGAGAAGGGTCGACACTTGCGTAGAGTTTGCAAGTTCTCTCCCCGCTTGTTAAAGGAGTTTTCCTCCGCGGTCTAACCCGGTTTCTCCTTTCCAACAGAACTTGCAGAGGTTAACGGTAATAGTTAGTATAGGGCGCTGTAGGTTAGCTGTGGCATAGGGGCTAGCCACCACCCCTCTATGCATTGTAAAGGCGTTAGATAAGTGGCAATAAGTCGCAAGATGACTTGGTCCAATTAGCTAGCTGAACTATTCTGGAATGAAGGAGGGCTTCTTATATTAAACGGCGGAAGTCTCATCGAAGTGTACTTTTATATTTGTATCTTTATAATTTTGTTCAAGGTGCTTTAGAAGAAGCACGCCTACTTACGTCATTAATATAAGGAAAATAGAGAGAGTCCTTGAATAAGTAGGAGGGACTCCTTTTCCAACGAATAGCGGTGCTGATGTTATTTGGAACGCCAGTCCAAACAGATAGTTTCAGAGGGTAATGATCGCTAATTGAAATCGGAGCTTCGGGCATGTATCTCCAATATTTGTCTCCCTTGAAAAAAAATAAGTAACCGTTGTCTTCCCAAGACATTGCGGCGTCCAAGTTGTCGGGTATTCCGGGAAATCCATCTTGAATCTTCTTGGGATAATCGTGTACGATCTCTTTGTTAACGAATTTCCAGTATTTTTCGCCCTGCCAAAAAGATCACACCGTTCTATGCATTAATTACTAAAACCATCATATTAAACGTAGGTTCCAATTGGCTGGATTTTACATGAAAACAACGAACCTTGAAAAGGAAAGTGCTGCCATCAAGCCAAGTGAACGCAGCATCAATCGGTCCCGCTTCCATACCTTTCCATTCTTGCTCTATACGCTTGGGATATCCTTCAAGTATACCATTTTCTCCTCTTTTCCAGATATAATCACCTATAACCAGAAGTAAGATGAGACTAGAAGTAAAGAGCTCTAGCATTGGTAGTAGATCCTGCCGCTTCAATCGCGCTAAAACTAGAGAGAAAAAAATTGGTCGAGTTCCAAAAACATTTCCTACCCCCTTCCCTTCAACCTAAAGCCGCGGAACACGGACGCGGCTCCTTGAATCTAGTTCGGCCGTCTACCACCGGCTCCTTCGATTTGAAATAAACTATTCGATATTCGATTTGGATTTTGGAATAAACTATTCGATTCGGTATTTGATAAGGAAACTCTTTTGGCATTCGGTAACCGGTTCGATACCCAAAAAGTGGCATTCGCACACCCCTACTAGAGACCTACTGATAGCTAGTTCGAGAACGACGCCAGAATTGACTACACTCGGTTTTTGCAGTCCACCTTCCTATTTAGTCTGTCCTAAACCTTCGACCGCGCCTCAACAGGCGTCGCTTTACGAGATTCTATGACGTTTCACCTACATCACTTCATGACAAGCTCTCAGTAACAAGTGACAAACTTATGGAACAAATCTTGTAACGTAGACGTACCTCTAAACAAGTAAATACTTCCATCTTGTGTTCTAGTTGCAGCGTCTACGTGGGCATTTTTACAAATTTCTTCTCGCAAATTTCCCTTTTTAACTACAAAAGAGGCGTTAATGAGCAGAATAATGGTTAGAAAACAACAAGCTTTCGCGACCATTTTCGTGTCGTGTCTAAAGATTTCATCAACCGCGCTTTGTAAGATCCAATTTATATCTTTAATTACTCAGCTTCCAAATAAGAGTCATTTCCCAACATCATTTCGGGTTTATTTTAAAAACACGATTGTCTTCTAACATCTTAATGGTTTTGGAACCTGGCACACGGGAATATAGAGTCACGTTTATTACAAACGAGTTGACACGGATCGTTAAAACTCCCTTTCATATTTTCGACCGTTCGAGGTCATATTTAAAAACATTAAGGGATGGATTAAGAGCTCAAACTGATACGCGTTATGTCTCGATAATGAAACATCGGATATGGTCAATCCTCGTCGAAATACGTCATTCGACTCTGTATGACCTATCCGCGCGGGATCCAATAGGAAAGCGCAGAGCAATGACGGGCTTGAAAGGGGTGGGGCTTGCTTGTCCACTGACACCGGCGTAACAGTAATAATAATAATAATAATAATAATAATCCAAGTTTTGTATACGAAGGGATGTGTCCACACTAAGCCTGTGGCTTGTTTACAGGTGGGTCCCTTTATATTGCATCGAGGGCTGGTGGCTAGCCCCTACGCCCCCACAGCTAACCTACAGCGCCCTACACTAACTATTACCGTTAACCTCTGCAAGTTTTGATGGAAAGGAGAAACCGGGTTAGACCGCGGAGGAAAACTCCTTTTAACAAGTGGGGAGAGAACTTGCAAACTCTACGCGGAAGGATTTGCTCCCAGATTTTCACCCGGTGCCACAGTCCGGGATCCCACCCGGGATCCTCTTGCTGCGAGGCGAAAGCGCTAACCGCTACGCCACCCCACTTTATAGAAGCGTAAAATCTCGCGACTTATGCCTTCTTATATAAAAACCTTGGACTATTGAAAGTTTCGATATCCCACTAAAATATCCCTAGTCAAATATGAAGTGTTATTAGAAGTATAAAATACTTCGAGAGAAGTGTACAACAAAGCGGGGGAAGTGTAACGTCATTATTTCCAACTTCGGAACATTTGGAGCAAGGTTACTAAACCTAATCACATACGCGATAAATAGTTCCCTCATCGTTTAACTCTTTGGCAAGACGAGCTTGTGGATTTTGTCCCACCCCTAGACGAGGTTTGTTGGATGATTATTTTGGGAATAACTAAAGTATCAAGAGTATACAAGAGTGTCATCCTTCTTCTATTATCCCCTTCTGGTTTTATACAGTTTTATAAAGTTTGTTTATATTTTTCATAACGTCGCCCCAAAAATAAATTTTTTCTGAACGTACGTATGTATGTACTGCACTTACCCGCGATACCCAGGTGACGATATGTTTTAAACTCTATTCAACTTTATATAGATCTTAGCTGTAGATCTCATAACGTTTAACGGTTAGAAGTTGGCATAATTTTACACGTTTATGTATTGTTAGGAAGTAGTTTTCTTAGGAAATTTTCTTATTAACTTCTAGCAGAAGTTTATGGCTTCTTATCCTGGGAAGTATTGGACTCTAACCATATCCGTAACCATCTCTGTTAGTCAACTTCTTATTAGGTCCGATTACCACGCCACCTACGGCATCTCCCTCATTTTGAGCTGGCAGGCTGATTTGCGCGGCAGCAGCGGGCAAGAAACGAAACTTTAAGGTGTATCCTGTGGTTTGAGATAACGAATGAGAAACTGTGACAAGAACAGCTGTTTTAATAGACTGTTAGAAATTCCGGTCAAACTAGTGTGGGGTCCTAGGCCCACGGATTGTAATGGATTTTCATAGAGTTCTAGCCAGACGGCTTTTCAACGATTGGCGCTGAAGAAGTTTTGAACACGCCCCACAGTTTGAGTGCCACAGCCTCTCGGCGTGGGATTTTTTTCAGTAGATTAGATAGTTTTCCTAGTGGGGAGGAAACTTTCGACCCTCTTTTACGATTACCATGGGCAATTTTGACTTGCAGGGATGGATACTATATAATGCCTTAGTGTCCAATACTTCCCAGGATAAGAAGTCATCAACTTCTGGTTAATGTATTGTTAGGAAGTAGTTTTCTTTGGAAATTGTGGGTTTTTTCTTATTAACTTCTAGGGTATGGGTTCTTCTTTGAACCCTTAATTTAAATTGATTTGCGTCAGAGTTTTACGGTATGGTTTATTTGAACTTTTTTTAAATTAAAACTCCTGGCTTATTGTTATAATTTCTACTAATAGTTGAGTGGTAACAGATTGAAACTTGTACAAGTGTTTCCATTAAACATCATAATTACATCATTTTGCCCATAATTGGATTGCCATAATACAAATTATGAAACAAATGAGTCACCAAATGAAAGAACATTGGACACACGAGATGGAGGCGGCTACATTAGAAAACGTCATTGTGACGTCATAAAAACACTATAAGTCATTTCGTACAATTTTAAAGGAAAGGTTCAGGGTACCTAACATTAGACCTTAAATTAACGGCCTCGTTTAGAAGATATCGAAATGATTGATAAAAAAATTATAATTTCCCTAATTACGATTAAAATCCAATTAATTGACCCAAAAATTGAATAGAGCAGCCGCGCCATTTTTTAAAGTCACGTGATAAACTCGCACACACGCCGTTATTGGCCAAATGGCTAGCGAATAGGAAAGTTAGATTTCTCTACTGCAGACGACGATATTTATTGATATATTTAAGGTTGACTTTCATCATAGCCCACTCGATCACGCGCATCACGACGTAAGCTGCTCGTGCTATAGAAGCCCGTTCAATCGGCCAAAAAGGGCAACTTTTGGGTTCTTGGCGGGAAATTCGAAGTCAGCCAAAATTAACATTAAGTTCTAAGGGAGGAGGTAGGTTTTTTGGCCAGATCCTCTGTCCTATTGATCGAAATGACGTGAAATTTTAAATAGACGTGTCTTTTGACGTGTTTTATTATTCTAAAAGGGATTCAAGCTTCTAGAGTGGATAGGTTTTTTTTTAAAAAATTATTTTCATAGCCAAAATGATGGGTTCAGTGCTAAGACTGAATATATCTTCAGATCTACTGGTCCAAATGTCCTGAAATTTTAATGAGAGGTGTGTTACAATCTATTGTATTATATTAAAAAGGATTCAAGCTTTAATAGTGGATAATTATTTTGATAAAAATTTAGTTCCAATGTCATAATTTTAAACTAAGTACTTAATGCACTATATCTTTGGATCTAATGGCCCAAATGTCCCGAAAATTTACTTAGAGGTATGTTACAATCGATTATATTTAAAAAAAAAATTAATATCCCATGTCACAATTGTAAATTAAGAACTTACAACCTTTTTCTGCGATAAAAAACCAGCCCCATTCTACTTGTCCAAAACTTGCCTTTTGGGGATTAATAGATTATAAATCATAGACCTCTTGAACCAATTTTCTATGATTTGTAAACATGCAGAGGGGCAGATGTCTCGAAAACCCTTGGCGATTTTTAATTGTTATCCTTACTTGTTGGGCGGGGCATTTAAAAGATTAATCGATTAAAATATAAAGTATATCGTCAAAATAAGAAAAGTTGACAAATGCTAAAACAAATCTTCAAATCTAAGATCAAGCACCACTCAAGATGCTTCAGAATGTCTTTGAACAAGTATAGGATCGCTGCGAGGAAGCTTTTTCTTCTTGGACCTCTTTGACAATTAATTATAATTTAAAATTATCTCTCGACTAAATCTTTGTTTTTTACCAACTGCAACTGGTATTATGACACTTTTCACCAACCCTTTTTAGTTAGTTTCTTAATCATGATTTTTCTATGCTTAATTTTTGGTTTTTGTAAAATATGTGATATTTCCAATAAATACATTTTTGAACTAAAATTGCGTTTACATAATAAAGTGCTTTTGGCAGAAAAACAGGGGTTCTTCTGAACTTCCCCAAAATAGGTGTGCTTTAGGCTTTAGGGCCTATAATTTTGTTTATTTCTAAGATTTTTAACGTAATGTTTAAGCAATACGTTTATTCTTGGAAAGGGAGTGAAAGTTAAATTATTTTAACACACCTCTCATTAAATTTTCCAGACATTTGGGCCAGTAGATCCAAAGATATAGTGCATTAAGTTTTTAATTTACAATTATGACATTGGAAATTAATTTTTTTTGAAAAACTATCCACTCTAAAAGCTTGAATTCTTTTTAATATAATAGAAACGATTGTATCACACCTCTCATTAAGATTTCAGGACATTTGGACCAGTAGATCTGAAGATATATTCAGTCTTAGCACTGAACCCATCAATTTGGCTATGAAAATAATTTTTTTTAAAAAAAGCTATCCAATCTAGAAGCTTGAATCCTTTTAAGATTAATAAAACACGTCAAAACACACGTCTCATTAAAATTTCAGGTCATTTCGATCAATAGGACAGAGGATCTGGTCAAAAAACCTACCTCATCCCATAGAACTTAATGTTAATTTTCGCTGACTTCGAATTTCTCGCCAAGAATCCAAAAGTTGCCCTTTTTGGCCGATTGAACGGGCTTCTATAGCACGAGCAGCTTACGTCGTGATGCGCGTGATCGAGTGGGCTATGCTGAAAGTCAACCTTGAATATATCAATAAATATCGTCATAATATCGTCGTCTGCAGTAGAGAAATCTAACTTTCCTATTCGCTAGCCATTTGGCCAATAACGTCGTGTGTGCGAGTTTATCACGTGACTTTAAAAAATGGCGCGGCTGCTCTATTCAATTTTTGGGTCAATTAATTGGATTTTAATCGTAATTAGGGAAATTATAATTTTTTTATCAATCATTTCTATATCTTCTAAACGAGGCCGTTAATTTGAGGCCTAATGTTAGGTACCCTGAACTTTTCCTTTAAGCGAAAGCGTATAAGTTTCAAACAATATTGTTTCCAACACTTCATAATATGTTCCCAAGTAAAAGACCGATGAAAATTTTGAAAAACACAAATTAAAGTTTAATAGTTAAATATATAAACATAACAAAAACTGCAAATAATATTCTAACTCGTTAAGATAGTCTGACGCTAAGGTGAACATATTTCTTACAACACCTATCTTGTTGAAGGACACCAACTGCTTTACACACGTAATAACCTTTGTCTCTGGGCTGTACGTTTTTAAGCAGCAAATGACCATCACTAACAGTCGACCTTAATGGTAGTGGTTGGTCATTAGTGCGAAACCATTCCACCGGAAGTTTCCTCGGACCTTTGTCCTGGCAGAACACACGGACATCATTTCCTAAATTAAATGAAAGATACGAGATAATTAATGTATTTTGAGAAAGTGCTATGTTTGTACGTTCCTTATTTATGCTCATTCACAATTCGTTAAAGGGAATGAGAAGCTTCGTTTGAAAAACCTCCGATTTATATAACAAAAGATGGAATTAATTACTGTGAATTCAAAAATATCAAGCTTTTAACTCTCAGATTTCTGCTTATTTGGCCACAATATGCATTTGAAAATTCTTCATATGAAATGATTTGAAATCCACTTTTTATGAAAGGCTAAAACGTTTCCCGTACGCTGACGTCACGGATATATTTTTCACGTGAGATGGTGCCAAACTCACCGCTATCAGACCCAGAGTTTAGACTGGCGAGAAGCTCGAGACGCGTATAGGATTCGCGCGCCTTTTTCCTCACGACAAGGCTCGAAATTATTGATATATCGAAACTGAGCTTTCGTGATTTTTCAATGGATTTTAAAAATATAAACTTTGGTTCAATTATATTAAAAACTTGATATTTCTTTTGAAAGTAGATACTCGAAAGTGTAACATAATACCAATTCCGTGGTAAAATAGGATATCAAATTGTAAATTCGCATTCCTTTTAAGAAATTTGACGCATCACGTCGTATCTACAGGAGAAAGTTCATTAAAAGTGGTATGGTTCAGCTGTGCTCAATATTGGTCCTAGAGTCGCTAAACATAGATCCCCGAAAAGAATTTCCTATTCTAAATACGTAACAATTTAGCTTTAAAAGGAGAATTAAATGATCAGACAACCAATTAACGAAGAGAAACCCTTAGCTAAGGGCGCGCTTTTAATCGTGCAACAAAGCACATGAGATGCCAGTCGCTCATTGGTTATTCGCATTACCCTGGTTTTTATTATAAAAACTATCTTAGACTTCAAAGTCAAATTATCAAAATTTGACAAATTACATGACAAGTTGGGAAAACCAAAATATTACCTCTCCGAGGAGGACTACTTACAAACTTACTTACCCAGATATGGAAATGTTTCTTTTTTTAAGAACAAATACTGAAGTTAAAATTTATGAAATATTAAAGCAGTATACAAAGCATAGCAAATATACTGTAAATCAGACGACATTTTACATCCAATAAGGATATACTTGTACACATTAAAATCATCCGATGGGGGAAAAACGGGAAATGAAGAGCTAAACCTTTGGAGGGATATTACCTTTACGTTTTTGTAAAGGCCGAATTTTCTACTCCTCAACTGTATACCCTCTATGTTCAAAGCCATATTCACAACAGGGTTGCCATGTAAACACTATCCTCTCGTTTCACCTCAACGATTTTCTTAGTTTGTCAACATGACTGTTAACGTTACATAACACCAAAGCTTATTTGTGGCTACACACACTGGAAGTAAATGCGCACCATAAATAGCATGAAAACACGAAGCTATAATCCGATTACGATCAGACCTTTCACTGGTCTGGGCTGCGTCCAGCAGAGCTCCCCAAAATGACAGCGGATTTTGGAAAACGGTTACCGGTGAGATCTGTCGTCATAGCTTTTTTCCGGTCATCGGTGTTTTAAAAATGACGCTAGCGCAATAAAGCGTGCAAGGTACCAAGGCTTAACAAAAATTGTATGATAACATATTTAAAGAGATAGATAACAACGTCTTTTATAATTAAAATTAGAAAGTAACATGTCTCTTAAAATTCTCGCGTCATCAAATGGTTTCACGCCAATTAAATAGCTATAGTCCCATCAGAATCAGCAAGAGCTATTTGTATTAATTCCTCCATGTTTTTTCGCCAAGCTGAGAACTACGCGTTTTACGTCACGTTTTCCCAAAACCCGACTATTTTCTTTGAAGACCACGCTGGCTCAGCGCTGAGCACCGTGACGTCAAATTCAAAAGCAAAATCCCGTCCTGTACGACACTGCTAACAGCGCTGAGCTCTGCTGAACGCGGCCCAGATATCCACATGATTATAAAATCTAAGCCTATTTATTTAACAGTGTATTTAACTTTCGGCTCACTCTGAACCGTTAATGTCTCTGCATTACAGAAACGAAAACCAAACCCAAGCGTTAACTTTTTGGTTCACTAGGCCTATTGAAAAATAAAAGTACATTTGACCAATATCGTTGCGTTCGTTTTGAAATCACTATAGAAAGGATTATGCTATAAACAGATGTAGTATAGCTTAAGTAATATATAAACATCCATTTCAAATAACAATATTAAAAAACATTCTTGGAATATCAAAATGAAACAGAGCTTTAAAGCTACAAAAGTACTAAATGCATCGTAATTACGAAAAAGATTTCCACATATTCACTTTATATTATGAAAAAGTGAATATTAAGGTTCTGTAGGATTTCTTAACACATCAAAACAAAGCGAACTGCTAACTCGGCGCACTAGTGTGATAACGGACAGACACACACAGACAAAAAAATAGACTGCTTTTTAACTCTTTCCGTTTTAATTTTGAGTTTAGAAACAAGATTATCTTAAATATTAAAATAAATATAATTAATATTAAATATTTTCTTCGTTAGTTGTTCGCCTTATTGAGCGTTACATCGTCTTGATAAAGAACAATTAAACATTGTTGAGAGACTTGACTAATATTGGCGTTTAAAATGAAGCATACGCCGGTTGCTTCACCTTATTCTAATAGGTAGTATATAAGGATTTCGAATCGCAGCTATGGATAAGAACAGCGCAATTGCGTGAACCTTTGGTGGAAGCCCCGCCATTGGGAGGCCGGACGTTTCTCGTAACCCTGGCCGATCGCCGCGTATGTCTTAACCTTAAGGATGATGATGGAGTAGAAGCCAGGTGTGCAGACTGGTGTCCATGTGGGATGGACAAAAACTATGACCAGAAGATGGTGGTGTAGAAGCCAGGTGTACAGACTGGTGTCCATGAGGGATGGACAAAAACAATGACCAGAAGATGGTGGTGTAGAAGCCAGGTGTACAGACTGGTGTCCATGTGGGATGGACAAAAACAATGACCAGAAGATGGTGGTGTAGAAGCCAGGTGTACAGACTGGTGTCCATGTGGGATGGACAAAAACAAAGACGAGAAGATGGTGGTGTAGAAGCCAGGTGTACAGACTGGTGTCCATGTGGGATGGACAAAAACAAAGACCAGAAGATGGTGGTGTTAGAAGCCAGTAAGTACAGACTGGTGTCTTTGTGGGATGGACAAAAACAAAGACCAGAAGATGGTGGTGTTAGAAGCCAGTAAGTACAGACTGGTGTCTTTGTGGGATGGACAAAAGCAACGCCCAGAAGGTGGTGGTGTTAGAAGCCAGTGAATACAGATTGGTGTTCCTGTGGAATGGACAATTGACTAGTCAGATGAAATAGTAATGGCCAGTTGAATTGTGGATAGCCTCAAGTTTTGAATTTTCCGGGAACTGTGAATGCGGTCCGGAAATGGCGAACACATTTGCTTCGATTCGGAAACTGCGAACGCGGTCCCCTGGGGTGTAAGTCAATAACAACAGCCTGACACACACACACACACACACACACACACCCACCCACACACACACACACACACACACAGACATGCCTGTCGATTTTAGAACCTCTCCGTGACATACGTCACTCGGAGAGGTAAAAATAAGGGAACGGAAACTTCTCGATTCAAACTGAAGTAGGTATTGCGCGAGGTGAAATATAACCATAAGCAAACTTTCCAATTAAAATATATTCCCCACAGTATAAATCCAGTATATTTTAAAACGTAGGCCTTTTCTATAACACCAAGAAGCGATATCTAGTTTACTAGGGAGAAGATATAAATTCCCCACATTTCTAGCTTTTTCTCCATTCCAAACGTATAGGTCCGGAGTTAATCCCCGCCTCTAAATTACAACCAGCATCTCACTGGTTCTTGAAAGCTCACGTCAGCGCGACGCGAATGACGAAAATTACTTGCATTTTTCGACTGAGGAGAGGCAAAATAGCCCGGCCACCTTTTACGTCCCCCCTTGTATTTTGAAAGGGGGACCTGGGAATATGGCTCGCGAATACTTAGACATCTTATTACTTCTCCCAAATAAACTAGATATCGCTTCTTGATAACACTATATGCAAGATTGTAGCATAATTTGAATAGGTTCTGAAATTGATGTCATAGGCTAAAGTGTCCATACCTTGAATTACAGTCCTCCTCCATTCTTTATCAACTTCAATTTCAACATCACTATTGTTCTCTGAAATGAATACAAATTTTCATATGAGAGATTAAAGAGACGGGTCTAGTGGCGTGGCTACAAAATGACCGAGTGTCTAGATTGACGATATCAATCAACGAGAATAGCAATAACTTCGTTCCTCACCTTCGTTCCACTTGCAATCTATTTCGTCCGAATTATCATCGCAATGCATTAGACCGTCGCAAACACTTCGTTGGTCAATACACTGTTTCGTGGTGCCGCATTCGAACTGGTTTTTCGTACAAGGCCCTATTTAAAACAACGAAATATTTACAAGTATGTTTGCGCTACTGATATATGTAAGGCAGCGATAGGCTCAAAAATTTGCATAATGCCAGCGAGATCATGCTTGGAAAAGATGTTAGTATCAAAGTCGACTTCAATTAGTATCAACGTTAGAGAGTTAGATTTTAATTATTTGTCCCGTTTGTTGGTAAACAAATATGATCAGAAGGGAATAAGAGAGAAGGGAGACATTAGAGCCTGCTTTGGTAACGAGAGTCCGACCAACCTCAAGAAAACCACGAAAACTTCGCGCAAGTACACAGCTTTTATCCAATTTACTGCAAAAATAGTTTTTTAAGTTCTCCGCGGTATCAGGCGGCCTATTTGTCTGCTAGATTTTCATTCGATGTTTCGTTCTTGTGTAATTATAACCTCAAGCATGTATTTTATTTTTTAATATTAATTCAGAATAATTAGTTTTCATCTATTTAATACCTTCAAATTATCTGATTTTGGTATGTTCTCAATTCCCGTGCATCTAAATTAATTGCACAGCTTGATTTCGCTTAACAACATGAACTTCGGCCATTTTTATCTCCTTCAATGTAAAGTTGTAAACAAAACTACTTTTTATTCGTCAACCGAGACGTCACCCTCTTATGTGACGTCACAGCTAAGACAGAAGTTAGATAGCAGCCAATCAGTGAAGGGTAGTTGATTTGAGGTTAGTAAGACTGTTGTTACGAGTGTAAAGCATTATGGAGATATAAAGTGTGTCCCTTCTCCCTTATTCCCTTCTGATATGCTGTAATTTACTGGGGCTTTTTTTTCTTTAATTAATATTGTGACAATATATGACCAAATATTTGCGTTGTGGGTTACAGGTTATGTCAGTCTTATCATAAGTTTATAAGATATGTTCCATAAGTATGACACAACCTATACTTCGTAATGCTCGAGACTTACAAGTGAGAGCTAGTTCGAGAACGAAAAGCGAGAATTACAGACTAATCTCTTAATTTTCAGTCCATCTAGTCCTATTTATTGAGTGCCTCATCAGGTAACGCTTTACGAGAAGCTACAAGGTTTCACCTATACGTCACTTCATGACAAGATATCAATAACCAGCGACATATGGAACATATCTTATGAACTTATTAATTTGCTGATGGTTTTACATACGTGGAATAACTTTGACATGGGCAATTTTGTGCGGGACCCTTTTAGAGTACTTTAGACCAGCGTAGCAGTAATAGGCGCCACTGTCGCTGGGTTGCGAATACCGAATGACCAGAGTGCCGGATTTTTCCATTATGGTAAATTTTGAAAGCGTCAGATTGCGAGGACGTCTCCAATGAACCGGAAGTCGCGTATTGCCCTCGTCTCTACAACGGAAAAACACCGTCTGACCTATAAAATTTTTTGTTAAATTTTGAGTTTGATTTTTCAGCATAAACCTTAAAGCACTCTAACCACAAGTAATTTAAGTTTGTCGTTGGGATAAAATGTCGAAAACAATAGACCCAACCAACAAATAAACAAGTAGGCTTGGCCTAGCCTCCATCTAAGGGATAGGATCACGTGACTAACAAAATTGACTATAGAACCATCTGTCGTTGAGCGACGAAAATAAATCACTTATTTTTTGATTGGTTTCTAGTCTGACCCTTGGGGTAAAACGGGTTCTGCGCATGGCAAAATCAAGCCAATCAGGTTATCCCTTTCTCACCTCAAAACCCGAGAACGAGATCTAAGCCGTTGTAAAAATTCAAACGATTTGTTTGTTGGGTCTATTGCGCTCTAAACTCTGACCAAAAGCATAAACTAAACTTCAGCCACACACCCTGGATAGAAGATCAAAAAGGCACTAAAGAGAGGGAGTTGAAGCTAGCAACTTTGGCAAGGCATTTTATTTATCAATTTGTTATATTTTCTTCCTATTATCCGGTTCACCGTATTTCAACCAATAAGAGGGCAGATAAAGGATACGCGCGCGCACACCGGAAGCTTGAGGGAAACTTTCATAGCGAGAATACTCCCCTCTTTACACCCTCTTTGAGAAGATCCATGAAAAACCCAACCAAGAAAATTTTACATCAACATGAACCACTTTAGACACAGTGCAGTACAGTTTGTTAATTCTAAATTTCATCATAGCTTTCAAGAATTAAGCCTAATCCGAAAGAAATAATTTGAAAATCGGCCATTACTCTGCGTTGTCTGCCCTGGTCACTGCTACCAGTAAAAACAGAAATGAGTGAGACCAGAAGTACTGAGCTAACCAAATTCTTCACTTGGCGAAAGTGAATATTCTTGATAACACACCAACGGTTGGCCATCTGGTAGGGGTTTCCGAGTTTTCCCTCCAAAACGTGAGACACTCGTGGCGGTAGACGGCCGAACTAGATTCAAGCACCCGCGTCCGTGTTCCGCGACTTTAGGTTGAGAGGAAGGGGGTAGGAAATATTTTTGGAACTCGCCAATTTTTTTCTCTCTAATGTAGGCGCGATGGAAGAGGCATAAAATCCTCAAATTTGTTCACTAGTGCCAGGATCTACTACCAATTCTAGAGCTCTTTACTTCTAGTCTCATCTTACTTCTGGTAAAAATAAACAGCTGCATACCCCCTGGGATGAATAACTCGCGAAACGGGACCAGCACATTTAATCCATTTTCATAGGAACATTTACCTTGATGAACAGTTTGATTTCCGTCATAGACTCTGACGTTGGTATCCTTGAGCGGAATGCATGTTCTATTCTGTCTCATGAAATTCCCTTTCCTACACAAACATTCGAATTTGGTCGGATCCTCACGATTCAAACGACATCGAGCGTTAAATTCTGAACATTCTTTTCTGCCTCTAGTTCTGCAAACATTTTCTTGAAAGTGAAAAGAAAACCGCAAAATTAAATAATTAGCGGAATTTTGTTAATTACGACGGATAAATTATTCTGCGAATGAGAAACTATTAGACGATTCATAATATTGTTCTAAGACGGATTGACGTCACAATGGTGCGTTTAGCCGCTCACAACGAAAAGACTGGTTATATCAAATAACACGCTACAGATTTTTGTCACTGAATGCAACCATCAACCATTTAAATCCAAATTTTAATTGCCAAGTCTTCGGTTAAGCTAAGTTACCATAGGGGCTCTTTTCAAGTTACGTAACGCAAAAATTGACTTCTTATCCTGGGAAGTATTGGACACTAAGGCATTATATAGTATCCATCACTGCAAGTGAAAATTGCCTCTGGCAATCGTAAAAGAGGGTCGAAAGTTTCCTCCCCACTTGGAAAACTATCTAATCTACTGAAAAAAATGCCACGCCGAGAGGCTGTGGCACTCAAACTGTGGGGCGTGTTCAAAACTTCTTCAGCGCCAATCGTTGAAAAGCCGTCTGGCTAGAACTCTATGAAAGTCCATTAAAATCCGTGGGCCTAGGACCCCACACTAGTTTGACCGGAATTTCTAGCAAACTCTATTTACAGCTGTTCTTGTCACCGTTTCTGATTCGTTACCTCAAACCACAGGACACACCTTAAAGTTTCGTTTCTTGCCCGCTGCTGGCGCACAAGTCAGCCTGCCAACTCAAAATGAGAGAAGTGCCGTAGGTGGCGCGGTGATGGTTAGAGTCCAATACTTCCCAGGATAAGAAGTCATAAACTTCTGTATATATGTGACGTCTATCTTCCTCCAAAGCGTGGCAAAAGAAACAGTCGAAACTATAACCATCAATAGACTATTCGATTATTGACTTGGCTGAAGAGAGCTTAACAGGGTGTAGAGGTGCGTCAAGAACAGCCGCTAGAGGCTGAGCGAGTTTTCTAGCCTCCAGCGTTTTGTAAACAGCTGCATAGTGCAAGACTCTAAGCATTTGCTTCCCGGGTTTTCGTTTAATAAAAATTTTAATTTGATGAAAATTCCGTAACCCAAATTTTAACACAGTGCGAACAGACTCAATTCGTAACTGATAAACCTTCAAACTACAGCCGACTTATTCAGGGTTGCTACGGAATTTTCAAAACCAAATTCCTTGACCCAAACTTTAACACAGTGCGATCAGACTCAATTCGTAACTGATAAACCTTCAAACTACAGCCGACTTATTCAGGGTTGCCACGGAATTTTCAAAACCAAATTCCTTGACCCAAACTTTAACACAGTGCGATCAGACTCACTTCGTAGCAGATAAACCTTCAAACTACAGTCGACTTATTCAGGGTTGCCACGGAATTTTCAAAACCAAATTCCCAGCTGACTTTTCCATGTTTTCCCTGACGTTTTAGGCCGAAAGTGTAAATGTTTACAGCACGTTTTAAGTGCTTATAATTAAATAAACTCGATCTATATTAAGTTTTCCAGTACATTTGTTGCACCAAAATCAATAAGAATCAATTTAACTATAAATAACAGTCTAAGAGATTTTTAAAGGCATTTACTTTGTAAATACAATTCTAGACAATTTTAAGGATTGCTCTAGAGTTTTCTGTGTTAAGAAACGACGAGGATAAACTTTCATTACTCTTTCAATAAAGATTTATCCCCAGAAATTTTACCCACCAAAATCAAATTCCCTGACTTTTCCGTGACCTTTTCGGCCCATTTTCTAATTCCCTGACTTTTCCAGGTTTTCCCTGACCCATAGCAACCCTGTTATTATAGTTGGCCGTAAACTTCCTTAAAACTTGTTTCTATTTGAAGTTAACAACAGGTCCAAAACAGTAGGCCTAAAATTATGAAAATCATCCGATGTATGGGTAAAAAGTGTAATATTACCAATACAGTTTCCATGATTGTCGTAAGTCAGTCCCTTGGGGCAATCGCAGCGAAATTTCGTTCCAACGTAACACGTAGGTTTGAATTCGAATTTATTCGGACATTGACACCACATTTCTAAGTCGTTATAGATGCATTCGGCGTTGAATCGTTGACAGATGCAAATAAATGTTAGGTTCTCTACATTTCCTATTTGAGTATCTGGACCAACGTTATCCTCGTGAATGGGAATAATATTTCCGGAGAATCCTTTCGATGTAACGGTCTTCATCGACACCGTGGTTTCCAAATCTTTTCTTCCGGTTTCAGGCAGCTAAGATTTATTGACTTAAAAAAATTGATTATGAAAATCTGTTCAGATTAAGAATGTCACGTAAAAACGATGATTTCATCTTTATTTATATAAATCAAAGTCCTGACTGACTGATAATCAACGCCCAGCCCAAACCTCTTGCCCTAGAAGGCTAACAATTTGCAGGAACTTTACTCATAAGTAGTAGGCGCGTACTAAGAAAGATTTCCCCCCAATCCGCAGCCATCTTAAAAAATGGCGCCCAGAAGTGTAAAAACTTCTCTATGCAACGAAGTCCGCGCGTTTCAACCAATTTCGCAAATATTTAGTACACTGGTTTCCTTTAACCTATAGACGGGCTGAATGGTCTTTCGGGTTCTATTTGTTGCCATCTTTTTAAATGGTGGCCAAAAACTTGAAAACCTTTCTTATGGAATAATGTCCGCATGAAAATTAATAAAACAAATGACCAGACGGGCTGACGGGCAACGCAGAGTGCCTTCGCTCCTTGGGTGCTACAAAAATAATAGTCATCAGTAAAATCTACCCATTCTTTATATCATTTCGATGGAAGTTCTTATTGCACGCGAGTGACGCCGCGGGTAAAAGCTAGCCTTTAATATATATATCAAAAATAGATTTGTTTGAATGTTTGCACAGTCGCGATTCGCTGTCCAATTTGACCACAGCGCAGTGCCGGATCAACACCATTGGGGGCTATCTAATGCAACACTGAAAAATTGTCCATTTTCTTAAGGAGGTATTGTAGTCCAAAATTACGATAACTAAGCTTAAACTTCAGCTTTTAAAAAAATTATATGAAGAATAGAAGATATTTCCTGATAATTTTGTCGGTATTTTATCAATACTTATGGGTTAAAAATAGTAGTTGGGTCTTTTACCAATTATAATTTCCTTTCTTATCATTTACCGTGTCTCAAGGGCCTAAGAATGGACGCCATACTATAGAAGTAAACCTTGCAAATAAGCCATATTTACCATAAATTTTTCTCGTCAATTTGGTTGAGGTTTCAGTCAGATATGTTTGGGTTGTAGTTTTAGGTCGGGTCGTGTACAAACCAGGTAGTTTCGTTGTAGTCGCTCCATTTAACTTGGTGGGGTTTTCATCTTCATCTTGAATAATAATTTTTTTACCCTCGTAATGACCACTCCATTTGGTCGTAGTTGTTTCTGGTAACTCCGAGCGGCTTTCAGTAAATGAATGTCCTTTCTCAACTTTCGAAGCTATTTCTGGTGTTTCATGATGCCCTTTTAAATCATTCGAGTTTCCAGTATTGTTGGTCGTATTTTCGGGTTTTTCAGAGATAGTTGGGCTCAATTCTGTTGTTGTTTCTGAAAATGGGTCTTCCATATTCTTAAACGGCCAATCATCTTCCTTAAAATTCCACCAATCATCTTCCGTAGTTGAAGTCGCAGCAGTTGACGTTTTTGACAGAAGAGTTGTTCCAGTTTTTTTGACAGGTTTTGCAGTTGTCTGTAAGTAGTCGAGATTTGACAGCTTAAATTATAGGTTACTCCAAAGAGGCTGGTAGGACTGAGAATAGTGGGAAGGTTCTATTTCGGACTTTGAGTCGAAAATGTTCCATGACATTTCACCCAAAAGGCCACCATTTGCAAGTTAATAGAATGTTTTAAGTATGACCCCTTAAATTGCATTAAAAAACTGAAAGACAATGATAATTTAATGAAAACACTAATCATAAAGTGTGGTAAACTGTAACCTTTAGAGCTAAATGTTAGAGAACATTTTCGTCAAACTATCGTTTGTAGAATCATATTGAAGCCCACTGTACTTCGGTTCTAGCACCCTTTACGGAGCACCCAGTATCGAAGTTTCTCCATTCTTAAATAATCTAAACATTGTCAATTTAACAATGTAAGGTTGTCAAAGATTTCTTGTTTCAAAATGTTTGACTTTTCCAGGTTTTCCGTGATAGTCTTAAGTCACATTCACAGACGCATTTTCATAGACGCAAGAGCCAAGAACTTTCGCTAGAAACCTACCTTCTCATAGCCGTTTGACGCGTTTACTAGACGAGATAAAATAAAAGAACTAGAACCAGAAAATTACGCTAACTATTATCGGGATGAGACATTTTTTTACTATGCACTGTCTGCACAAGAAATAAAACTCAAGTTTTCCATCGCGATTAAGTTTTGAAAGAAAATCTTGAAACATTGAATATATTCAAATATAAAGATAGTGGATTTACTTTTCTTTTCTTTGATTATTATTTAATTTCTTCGAATATACAATTACGGGGTTTTAGTCAGAGCATGGGCCACTTAACTAAGAGGACATTCCAGCTCTGTTATCGGGCGTCCCTCTAGGCAAACGGTTTTTACTAGTTTCGCCTCAAGCGGACGTTTTAAAAAAGCGGAAGCACGTCATTTCGGTAACAAGTCGAGTGAGGCTGGAAAACAGTATTTTTGAAAATATCGCGTAGCTCAAAGGTGGGTTACTTTTTAAATGCAATAGTTTATAATTGTGATTGATATTGAAAATATATGTACAACCATTTTAATTATAAGTTAAATTAAAACCTTGAAACCTAACACAGGTTAACTGTTGGGTAAAAATGTAAACATCTTCGAACGCCAGCCGGGCAGCCCTCGCTATAAACTGTAGCAGAAGACAGAGTCAAAGTTCACGGATGGCGCTGCGGTACATATTACAAGTTCCGGTTCAACCCGCTTTTACCCTCCTCACTCACATAGGAGCCCGTTTTTTTGGAAGAGACGAACCGATTGTATGTGAAATGTCATCTTTGTTTAGTGGCCCGTGGCCAGAGTAACTTACATCCCATTGGGCATAATTTTTTGTCTATATTGAAGTGAATTTGTCTACAACGACCGGCTACTCGCTAGACCTGAATTTCTAGCTTCAATGAAAACGAGGCTTTAGCCGGATTATTCCCTTCAAAACTAAGTCCATAGTACCAGAAGTGAGATGAGACCAGAAGTACTGAGCTAACCAAATTCTTCACTTGGCGAAAGTGAATATTCTTGATAACACAAGAACGGTTGGCCCTCTAGTAGCGGTTTCAGAATTTTCCCTCCAAAACGTGGGACGCTCGTGGCGGTAGACGGCCGAACTAGATTCAAGGAGCCACGTCCGTGTTCCGCGGCTTTAGGTTGAGGGGAGGGGGCAGGAAATGTTTTTGGAACTCGACCAATTTCTTTCTCTGTAGTGTAGGCGCGATGGAAGCGGCATAAAAGCCTCAAATTTGTTCACTAGTGCCAGGATCTACTATCAATGCAAGAGCCCTTCACTTCTAGTCTCATTTCACTTCTGATAGTACTGTACCATGATCTACTAGTTTATATCATTACTTCTATTGTAAAATTTTACTCTTCCAAATTTCCGACCAATTCTATTTCAGGATTTTGATTTTCACACATGATATCGATTCTATTTCTACATCGTGATTTGTAAATTCCCTAAAATCAGTGATACGATTAACAAATTTGTAAATAGTCTGATATAGTTTTAAGATGAGCCACGCAGTATGTGGATCCTATGACATTAGATCTGACTTCAGCGTTACCAGTCCTTCAGCAAAGTCATTGAAGCCACATCTAACGTGTTTGAATCCACGCACCGGTTGTGGTAAAAAATAACACTTTATACCCCCAATCTTTGAAAAGGGTCAATGTTCATAAAATTAACTGCCGCATAATGTAATAAATATTTGTCATAAAACATGATCGTCTCGCCCATTTATTCTCTAAAAGCAGAGAAAGTTCATAAGAGTTCTTACTTTTCCTCCGGAATAGAAAATCGACCATCGTTTGAGTCTTGCATTTTCGGGCTTCTTGATTTGGCATTTTAGGGTAATACTTCCACCAACAGGAGAGCGTCTCGTATTATGATTATCCACAACATACCCGGAATAAGATTCAATTTGGCGTTTACCTATGAATAAACCGCTTAATATTTATATACATGGCGTTCCTAAAAGTTTGGTAAAATCGTACTAAAGTGCACGGTTCTACAGGCGATTTTGAGTCGAAAAGGTTCTATGACAATTTGCCACAAAGGAGACCTAAGCACGATATGATTAGAGTTTTCAACGATGACCCTTTTAAATCAAAGTCCTGACTCACTGACTGACTGAATGATAATCAACGCCCAGCCCACACAGAATGCATTTGATTAGGCGCTGCTCCTGCGCGCGGGGGCATCTACAGCGCCCCCCCTCCTGCCATTCATCCCTGTGCCCAAAATGGTACCTGCGGAACCGCCGTCAAGGCACACGGGATCGGCCAGCGGGCCCGGCAACGCCCCTTAAGCAGGTGACAGAGGCGGGACACCGTCGGCGGCGAGCCCAGCCAGGAGGTGGTCGGTGACAGGGCTCGGACCAAGGCAGCAGAAGGCTCGAGGGCCCAGACCACTTGCCCTAGAAGGATGAAAATTTGCAGGAACCTTACTCATAACTAGTAGGCGCGTACTAAGAAAGATTTCCCCCAATCCGCCGCCATCATAATAAATGGCGCCCAGAAATGTAAAAAATCTTCCGAAGCAAACAAAGTCCGCGTTTCAACCGATTTCGCAAATATTTAGTACACTGGTTTCCTTTAACCTATAGACGGGCTAAATGGTCTTTTGGGTTAGATTTGTTGTCATCTTTTAAAATGGCGGCCAGAAATTTAAAAACCCTCTTTTATGGAATAATGTTCGCGTGAAAAGTAATAAAAAATGCATCCCTAGGGGCTGACAGGCAAGGCCGATTGCCTTCTCTCCTAGGGTGCTACAAAAATATTAGTCAAATCAGTAAAATCTACCCATTCCTTATATAACTTTGATTGAAGATCTTATTACACGTGAGTGACGCCACGGGTAACAGCTAGTTTGACTAATAAATTGAAAGACAATGATAATTTAATTACTTGGGTCATCCGTAAATTACTCCAATCATAATTTGGAAACGGTACGGCACCCCTTAGGGCCAAAGAATATTGAAATGATATTTAAGACTCAAAATCGTTAATAGAAGCTATTGTATTTTGGTTCACGACACGAAATACCTTTCGGTGTTAGCCTTTTTGAAACGTTGACTGATACGTTGATTGCACCGTAGCCAGTTTTTAATTTTGTAGCCCATAGTTTGACGTTAACATTTTTCATCTTCTTAGAAGGAACCATATTCCCATTCGCGTCCTCGCAGATCAAGTGAATTTTTGTTCCATTCTAAAAATGAAAGTGTTTAAAAGTTAACGCAAGAGTCATGTTAATATCAAAATTTTCTATAAACAGTCTTATAATGTTGCGCCCATTTTAATAAAAAACTCTGGTGTTTCATATTACTCTGTTCCTTTACATATCACTATTCTTTCAATAGTAAAATTTTTAAAAACTCCGTAAAAAATGTCTATTATTTAGTTTGTATATAAATACATTTATAACTTTTGTTTAATTTAATCTTCTTCCAAATTTTATCTTCTACCAAATGTGGATGCGAGGGAAAGTATGACAATGGCCATAGAGCCCGTGTTAAAAAACGCAGACATCAAAGTTTCGCCAATAACTATTTAGTTTACTAGTGACTGATGGACTTGCAAACTCGCGACTGAAAGTAGTTCAGACATTTATGATCCTTGGTTTAACCATAACCCACTCGATCACGCGAATCACGATGCAAGCTGCTCGCTCCATAGCTAAGTTACCGAGATTTGTTTTAAACGTATCTAGTTTTATGTGCTCTTCTATTGCTTCGATAGCCTTTCTTAAATCCATATTATACCTTCAAATACCTTTTAAAACGTTACCAGCTACTCTGTCCTGCTACAAACACAAATTGAGGAAGTTCTAGCAGACACAATAGCAGACGACGGTAACCGCGTAACCGCGAATTAACACAAGACCTATTTTAAGGGAGTGAACAGGCCCAGTATAGCTACGCGAATAAAACGGTCAACTACGGCGAAACTCTGATGACTCGCCAGTTTTGGCCATTTTCATACTTTTCCTCTCATCCATTTTTGCTTCTACAAATCAAATCAAAGAAAAGGTTTATAAGATATGTTCCATAAGTTTGTCACTGGTTACAAACTGGAGCTTTTCATGAAGTGATGTAGGTCATAGATTCTCGTAAAGCGACGCCTGGTGAGGCGCTGTCAAAGGATAATTAGTACAGACTAAATCAGTAGCGCCGCCAGGATTTTTTCTCGCGTAGGCACAGCGTGATCTAGAGGCCCCCTCCCCCTTTGTTTTTAAAAAATTATCATGCATCATGATGCTTAGTGTAAGTGGTTTTGTATATTTCAGTAATATTTTCGAATTTTGGAATGTATTTCAGGATTTTGAGGAATATCTCTAGTTTTTAAGGGGGTTTTCCTTTTTTTGTGAGATTATTAGAAGTACGGACTTTTTGGCACCCGTGTCCCAGCTATCCCTAGGCACGTGCACAACGCGTCTTTCGTTCGCCTTCGCCATTGTTGCTTGACACCACTAGCGAAGCCTGAATGACCCAAAAATTTACTCTCGTATAATCTCGGGTGTTGTCGATACTAGTTTAGAGTTGGAAGATTTTATTCCTCTGCGCGACGTATGCCGCCTACGTTTTTAGGTCCTTTCTAGTTTTAATGCGAGAGGTGTAACCTGGGGTCAACGGTCAACAATTTAGCGGGGGATCTTGTTCTTTAGAATATAAAGAGAACGGGTTTTTGAAATGCTCTCTTGTACATTAAAAAGGCATAATGTAGCGAATATATCAAACAGGTACTAACGGACCCTTAGGGGAGTGAATGCAGGTGTGTGATGTTGTGTTTGATTTTAACAAATAGAAATATAAACCGTGAAAGTACATAAAGTAATTAAACGCTGTTACAGTAAGAAATAAAATTTTATTTGAAGGCCTCTATAGGCACGTTTTTAAAAATATGGAGGCCCCCCAAGTAGGCCAAAATTTTTCAACGTAGGCACGTGCCTACCCGTGCCTACTGCTGGCGGCGCTACTGGACTAAATAGGAAGATGGACTGCAAAATTAACCGAGTGTATAGTCAATTCTCGCATCGCTCTCGAACTATCTAGACCTGGCATTATGAAATATAGGTAGTGTCATACTTAAGAAACGTATCTTACAAACTTATGCGCAAGGAAATTCTGCCTCCCCCCCCCCCAAAAAAAATCTACCGGAAGTTCGTGCTAGCTTTTTTGTGACGTAGGAGGTGAAAAGTAGACAAGAACCAAAGCTTTGGCATGCATTATTGCTAAATCCCGTTCGAAACTTAAAATATGAAATATTGAAAATGACGTTTCACCAGCTACGCGTGAACAAAAGAGGGTGGGAAAAATGCCTGCAATCTCTGCTTTCCCCCCCCGGCTAATATATTTTATATATGGGACTGGAAAAGGCTTATTGAAGAGCGAGAGAGTTGGCGCGTGAGCCCACCTCTTACGTAATTATGACGCGTATGGGGAAAGAAAATGATTCGAGATTTATGTGTGAACCGGGTTTTAAATTATTTCAAATATTTGCATCCTGGTGAAATATTAACCGATTTTAAAAGAAACTAGTTTTATTTTCAAGATAAAAAATAACCAATAGGCCTACCTCATTAAATTGAATTAACCTTTAATTTCATTTAACACAGTAAAAACGTTTCTAGTCTCTGTAACTAAGCGGTTTAATTTTTTAAGGGTAGCTTTTTTTTCTTACATATTAAATCTAGATTAGAGATGGGTTCCATGGTTGGTCACCGTAGGAGGTAACACGGCTTGAGAGCTACCAAGAAGCGATATTTAGTTTACTAGGGAGAAGTTTTAACATGCCTAGTCCCCGTCCCCCTTTCAAAATATAAGGGGAAACGTAAAAGGAGGCAGGGAAATTTCGCCTCTCCTCGGTCGGAAAATACATAATTTTCGTCATTCGCTTCACGCTGACGTAAGTTTTCAAGAACCTATGAGATACTGGTTGTAATTTAGAGGCGGGGATTAACTCCGGAATTATGTTTGGACTGGAGATAAAGCTGGAAATATGACGAATTTATACCTTCTCCCTAGTAAACAAGATATCGCTTCTTGGAGCTACCAGAAGTAAGATAAGGGACTAGAAGTAAAGTGCTCTAGCATTGATAGTAGATCCTGGCACTAGTGAACAAATTTGATGATTTTATGCCGCTTGCATCGCGCCTACAGTAGAGAGAAAAAAATTGGTCGAGTTCCAAAAAACCTTTCCTACCCCCGTTCCCCTCAACCTAAAGCCGTGGAACACGGACGTGGGTGCTTGAATCTAGTTCGGACGTCTACCACCGCGAGCGTCTCACCTATTGGAGAGGGAAAATTCAGAAAACACTACCACTATCAAAAATATTCACTTTCGCCTAGTGAAGAATTTGGTTACCTCGATACTAATAGTCCTTAATCTTACTTCTGGAGCTACTAACTAAATGCAATACTAAGCCCTAATCTTCTTCAACGGGAAATAAAGCAAATACTTTTAACCAGTTCCCCTGAACCCATAGCGAGATTACACAAGCTTATGTTTTCCGAACATTGGCACAAAAACTACAAGTTTAAACGTAAACTTACCATTAGTTGGTCAGAGGTGAATTTATTGCCATTTTCCACTTCGACGACGGTTTTCCCATTTAAATCTTTAATGAAATTCAAGTGAAAGACAGACGACGACGTTATCAAAGCAAATGTTATGCATAATAAAACGACACGTAAAGTAAAACTCATTTGTTCCGTACAAAGTAAAATATTTAACCAATTTCAACTAAACTGTTCAGCGCAGCCGAGGAAACGGTAATAACGATAATTTTCTCCCAAATATTTTAAGGAAGATTTAAGGCAATGTTTTTTACGGTTTAAAAAATTGGTTAAAATAATCTACTTTAAGGTTTTTTTAAAAAATTTATGCCTACTGTTCACGAATTAGGAACCTAAAAAATTTGTTTTTTGATTGGTTTGACATGAGTAATTTTTGACAAGATTAAAAAAAGTACGAAATTTTTAAAATGTTTTTCGTCTATTTCCATTGCCATTTTTTTGTGGAGTAAAATTATTGGAGTGAAAATAAAAATTTCGGTAAAAGTATGACTTTCAAGCTTTGTACTATTAAATATCACTCCATGGTGGCATGCAATTTAAAAAGGAAATATTGGATTAGACTGAAGGATATTTATTAGACAAGATAAGTCAAATTTTCACTGTAATATCCAGAGCATAGAGTAAAATTATTGGAGTAAAAATGGATAAATATTAACTGTATTTAATGCACTATTAATGTAACGTTCAATTTCACTCCGATAAACCACTTCTTGGAAAATTCCACTTTAATACTATTGACCATTGAGTTGAGAAAATTACCACTAGAGTGGCCTTTCATTCGCTAGGATATAAGACCCAATACACTATATCACGCGCTTGTGGCGCCATCCCGGGGGCAATCAAGGAAAGGCGGGAAATTTGACTGATTTCAAGAATACATGTATTTATACATTTATTATCTAGGCTTCGAGATGGCGACACCATCGAGTGATAAACTTGGTAGCTGTCTGTCCGTCCCGATGTTTTCAAAAGTGCCCCACGTACCACAATAGGCAGGTTAGCGCAAAGGCCACTCTAGTGGTAATTTTCTCAACTCAATGCTATTGACGACATTAAGTGACGTCATGGAGAAACAGTGTACCACGTGACAACGTCAGTGAAAGAATATTTGGTCTATGGTTAATTGTTCGTCCGGGAAACTGATAAATTTTAAAATCGCTCGCGTGCGACTGACGCTTCTCATTTAACTACAGCGCGCTGTTGAAGCTGTTACCCGATTTCTTAACTAACAGAAATTATGTCTATAAGAATTTCACCCTCTTACAGCGCAAAAAAGCGCTTCGAAACCCATTCTTTTATCAACCTTGATAACTGCAATAAATCACCCGCGGATGTCAACAACCAAATTGCGAAGAGAATTTGCAGAAAAGAAATGCCTGATAATTTGCGATCAAAGATCCTCGTTCAAGAAGCCTTGAAAGTTGTTGGTACGGTACCGTTCCCGTTTATACCACGAACCCCTGGTACTAGTCTCAACGTTAGTTCTGGTCCAGAAGACCACAAAGTCAACAGAGAAGTCTTGACGGTGTCGTTTTCGTCAAGGCGTATCCAGAATTACTTGATGGACATGGATGAGCGTAGCGTGAATGTCTGTTCGGATTCGTGTTATGTTGACGAGTTTTACGAATATTTACGACAAGTCCAGGAAGTCTTCACCATCAAGAAAGGGTTTATGAAGAGACAAGTGTACGTTACCGTTCACATGCGAAAAATATTGATCGATTGGCTCGTGGAGGTAAGATTTAAACGCCGGAAATATTGGGTATAACTCGGGAACCTGGTCACATTTGTGTTTATGGTGTACGTGATTAATAAATCAGCCTGGCCTTAGGGATAGGATTAGGCTTATGGTTAGGCTTAAGTAAGATTCATGTTGTCGTCTTCTAGCCGAAGTGTTAACTATCTGACGGCAGATATAGAACCATAATTAACAAAATATCGATAAGTATGATATAAAATGCTGATTTCTCTCAAAGGTAACCTCTGGTTCATTGGCGACCTTAGCATGCGGTAGATAATGTACTACATACCAATTTTACCTTCTGAAAGGCCGAAACTGGAGGTATAATCTGTTTCCATCAAGCTCGCTGTGTAGTAATAAAGTCATCTTTAATAAGTTAAGGTTTCGAATTAGGGGTTGAATTCTTCTAGGAAAGCTTTATTTGATAGGCTATAAACAGGTTTCACTCTGAAACACACCAATATTAACGGAGCTCACTGAGTTTACTTATTGTTGTCATGTTGATGAAAACACAGCACCGAGTTATACTTAACATGCTTCTAATCCCACAGGTTCAAATGAAGTACAAACTTCTAAACGAAACCCTATTCTTAACGGTCTCTTTACTGGATCGATTCCTGGAACGTGTGACAGTCAAGGCGGTTCACTTGCAACTAGTCGGCGTCACGGCGTTACTTATCGCCGCCAAGTACGAAGAGCCTCGCGCTCCCAAAGTGGCCCAACTCGTTCATCTCACCGATAATTCTTACACGAAAAACGAGGTCTTGAATATGGAACTGGACATGTTGAAGACCCTAAAGTTTGCAGTTGGCTCTCCACTTCCGGTTCATTTTCTGCGATGTTTATGCAAAGCTTTAGGTAACTATGAAATTAAGGTGGGAGTAAATCAAGCCCGAGAGTATTTAGTTGAAGTGTAAAAAATGTTCTATTGACATGTAGTCGCTCGCCACATTGCCGATTACCGCGTGTCTAGCGTTCACTTGCTCAAGGCAAAACCAAATAATTCTTTACACGCGTACTACCAGAAGTAAGATGAGACTAGAAGTACTGAGCTAAACAAATTCTTCACTTGGTGAAAGTGAATATTCTTGATAACGCACCAACGGTTGGCCCTCTGGTAGCGGTTTCTGAGTTTTCCTTCCTGTTTCACGAGAAAATTGCGAAAGCACGTTTATGCGGGTTAACCGAAGAGGCAATGATTGAATACTTGATAACGGGTCTAAAGGATCAATCGTTGATTACGGCACTCAGCGTCCGAGAGTTCGCCAGTCCTCCAGAGTTATTACAATGCATGAAGCAGCTCGAAATGAGGTTAGACTTAGCGGATTCGGAAGAAGTTAAAAAGCGACCTCATCACGATCGCCCACGACACGCTGCTAATCAAGGCATTGACCAGCCAACACGAAACGAAAGTAAAGAGAATGCAAGAAGTACCGAAAGGAGACCATTCAAGCCACGTTATAACGACAAAGGTGAAACACTCTGTTTCAACTGTAGTAATTATGGACATGTGTCCAAAGACTGTCTCCAACCTCAGCGAAGAGCTAGATGTGAAAGATGCGGTCGACCAGGACATGTCGCAAAAGATTGCCGAAACGAAAAGAAACCCCCGAGCACGCCTGACACTACGGCGGTTAAAATAGTAGCACTCACCATATGCGACAATACAACGGCTCCTACTACCGACCCCAACGAAACTTCTGCTACCGACACAAACGAAACTCCTGCTACCGACACAAACGAAAAGTTTTTCAAGAATGCTATCGTTAACGGGCAACCAGTCAAGTCCTACATTGACCAAGGTAGCAAATGCGTACTCATTAGGGAAAGCGATGCCGCAAACATTTCGTTAAACTACGGACCAGTCAACGACACTTGCGTAATCAGTGGTTACGGCGAAGGTACGACGAAGCCAAAAGGAGTAACCACAGCTACGATCGAAGTAGACCAAGTGAAGGCCAACGTAGAACTGTTCGTGGTTCCAGATGAGTCCCAAACGATATCCTTACTCATCGGACAACCGCTCACCGAACTTCCGAACGTCACCGTAGTAAAACACCAAAACACGTTAAGGCTATTCCAAGAAGAACATGCGACCGCGGAAGAAGACGACCAACTGTTAAAAATCCAGATTCCTAACCTCCCACCGCAACCTATTAATTTATGGGTGAAAGCAGCGACGGTAATCCCTCCTAAATTCGTAGGATATATCGATTTGATGACAGACGACCTAAGCATCGACAAGCAAGATGTCTTTGTAGAGGGCCAGTTTCGAGCGTTCGAGAATACAGAGTACTGCATCCCAAAAGGGGTGTATCAAATCGAAGAGGGCCACACGACTATGCCAGTTATGAATGTCTCAGGTACGGAGTTGACCATAGCCAAAGGTCAAAATCTGGCAAGAGCGACACCTTGCCAAGCCGCCGTCGAGAATGAAAACGCCAATGTGCTGAGCATAGAACGAAACGAATTGAGGCTCTTCACCATCAACGAAATCAACGTCGATCCGAATGCATTTCCGGAAACGAAAAAGCGGATATGCAATACCTTAAACGAATATCGCGACTGCTTCGCCGATAAGTTAACGGAACTTGGTAAAACGGATCAAGCGCTAATGGACATCTAATTAATCACAACAACGCCAGTCACGTATCGACCGTACCATCTGTCTTACAGCGAGCGAGAAAAGGTACGCACAAAAATTTCCGAATTGCTAGCTGCTGGAATAATCACGGAATCAACGTCTCCGTATTCAAGTCCAATTTTGATTATCAAGAAAAAAACGGGCGACGAACGCCTTTGCGTGGACTTTCGAGCTCTAAATCGAATTACGAAAAAGGATGCTTTTCCCTTGCCATTAATTGACGACCAGCTAGAACGTTTACGTGGTAACAAATATTTTACGAGTCTAGATTTAATGTCCGGTTACTACCAGATTCCGGTAGCTGAGGAATCGCAACCGAAAACCGCATTCTGTACACCAGACGGACATTATCAGTTTTTACGTCTCCCGTTTGGATTGAGCAACGGTCCGGCAGTCTTCCAACGGATGATGAATGCTGTGCTCGGACCACTTAGATACGCTATAGCACTTACGTACTTAGATGATGTGCTAATTCCCTCGATCGACGAAGGCCAAGGCTTAGAGCACCTCAAAGAGGTATTGAAAGTTTTCCGACGCGCCAAACTCACGTTGAATTTAAAAAAATGTTACTTCCTGCGAACCAACATCGAGTACCTCGGGTTCGACATCAGCGAGAAAGGAATTAGACCTGGAGAACGGAAAATTCAATGCGTCCGAGACTTTCCACAACCGCGAAACGTACATGAAGTCCGACGATTTTTGGGACTCTCAAGTTATTTTAGACGATTCATTAAGGGGTTCGCAGTTCAAGCCGAACCTCTATCACGACTCATACGAAACGATGTCGAGTGGACTTGGACGAATGAACAGGAAGCGTCCTTCGCCTGCCTGAAGAAACGGTTAACTGACCGACCAGTGTTAGCCCTTTATAGTCCACACGCTATCACCGAAGTTCACACTGACGCCAGCCAAATTGGACTCAGTGCTATACTCATGCAAAAAGAAGACGCTGAAGACACGTTATTCCACCCCGTTTATTATGCTAGTAGAAAAACCACCCGCGAAGAGTCACGTTACCACTCCAGCGAACTGGAAACTCTCGCGGTTATATGGGGATTAGAAAAGTTCAGAGTCTTCTTAATCGGGCTGAAATTCACCGTTGTTACGGATTGCAGCTCAGTTCGAGCAACGTTGGCAAAGAAGCATTTAGTCCCACGAATTGGTCGTTGGTGGCTGAGGATCCAAGAGTTTGACTTCGAAGTAATGCATCGACCGGGAATAAGGATGGCTCACGCTGACGCTTTAAGTAGAGCACCCTTTGAGGACGCCGAGGAAATGCAAATAGCAAAAGGCCTGTGCGTCATGCACACCGAAGTTCAAACGGAAGATTGGCTAACGGCAGCCCAGTTTAGCGACCCAAAATTACGTTATATCAGGGAACAACTATTGAAGACAGGGAAACGTACGAAGGAAGACACTCGTCTCATCGAAGATTACAGCAAGAAGTTATATCAGTATCTCAGAGAGAAGATATAAGATGCCTTTGTATTCGCGCGCCATAGTCCCAGTCCCCTTTCAAAATACAAGGGGGGACGTAAAAGGAGGCGCCGGGCTATTTCGCTCTCGTCAGTCGGAAATTTTCCTCACTCGCGTCGTCGCGCTGACGTGAGTTTTCAAGAACCAATGAGATGCTGGTTGTAATTTAGAGACGGGGATTGACTGCGGACCTACGTTATGACTGGAGATAAAGCTGGAAATCTGGCGAATTAATATCTTCTCTCTGAGATACTGATATAACTTCTTGATTACAGCTTATCAAACGGACGAATATATCGAAAAATAATTGTCAACGAAAACGAAGAACCGATTCTACTTTGGGTCGTACCAGATGCAGCTCGATGGAGAATCGTCAAGAACTGCCATGATGACATAGGTCACGTAGGCATAGACAAAACGTGTAAGAAAGTAGCGGAATCATATTGGTTTCCTCGACTAAGACGGTACGTTCGCCGTTACGTTTCATCGTGTCTAGAATGCCTCTTCCACAAACGACCAGCTGGAAGGCAACCGCGGGGATGTTACACCCCATAGACAAAGTAGGAACGCCACTACATACCCTTCATATGGATCACCTGGGTCCGTTCGTTCGTAGCACCAAAGGAAACACATACGTCATAGCAGCTATCGACGGGTTTACGAAGTACACTATCCTACGAGCTGTTCGAGATACCGGCATGCGAGCCACCACACGTTTTTTAGAAGACATTATCGGATTATTTGGTGCTCCAACGAGATTGATTACCGATCAGGGTACTTCATACACAGGTCGGGCGATCAAAGACCTTTGTAAAAAGTCGAACGTCAAACACATCGTAAACGCGACAGCAACGCCACGCGGTAACGGCCAGATAGAGAGAGTTAATAGACAGTTAACTCCTGCTATAGCCAGCATGTGCATTAGAGAAGATGAGCGCGATTGGGATACCCATTTGTACGAGATTCAATGGGGAATTAATAACACGTACCATAATGCCACGAAAAGCACCCCCTTCGCTCTTCTCTTTAACTTCAAATCACGAAATCCAACCTCAGATTTGATTCAAGACACGTTAGAAGAAACGATCGACTTCGACGAAACGACTCTCAAACGTAGAGACGACGCTATTCAATCAATTCGCATTGACCAGGAAAAGCAACGCCAACGCTACAATATCAAACGGGCAAAAGCAGAGACTTACCAACCAGGCGATTTGGTGGTGGTCGAGAGACCCCCACAAGCAACGGGACTATCGTTGAAAACAGCTGCTAAGTATCGTGGGCCGTAACCGTTCCAAATATTATTTTTTGTATGTGTAAATCTGGGGATTTAGTTAGTCAGGATTGGTCGAATGTTAGCTATGATAGATGGCGACACTGTCGCAATAAGGAACATAACTCTTTTTTTCACCCCCCCCCCTTTCCCCATCCACGAGGAGAGGAAAGGGATAAATCGATAACGCACTCTCGTTGTAGATACGAGTCTGATCACAACGTAATGTAACTTAAGCCTCGTCATGTAAATTCATTTGTATCGTAACTATTAAACTTAAACCTCTTTTTTTTATTACAAACATGAACGTATTATTTACTAACGATAAGCAACGATAACGAAACGCTAATATTCCAAAACGTGAGACGCTCGTGGCGGTAGACGGCCTAACTAGATTCAAGCACCCGCGTCCGTGTTCCGCGGCTTTAGGTTCAGGGGAAGGGGGTAGGGAATTTTTTTTGGAACTAAACCAATTTTTTATCTCTCTAGTGTAGGCGCGATGGAAGTGGCATAAAATCCTCAAATTTTTTCACTAGTGCCAGGATCTACTACCAATGCTAGAGCTCTTTACTTGTACACTCATCTTACTTCTGGTACTGCTTTAGGTTGCAACGCCAAGGTCTACGCCGTTTCTAAATACATCATGGAACTGACTTTACTGGACGAAGACATGGTGGCCCATCCTCCATCGACGATAGCTGCCGCGTCATTCCAAGTAGCCAATAAAGCTCTGAGTTCAACATTCACTTGGGACGCTCAGTTGACTCGTTATTCGGGGTACCACGAAGTTGACTTGCTTCCCGTTGTTAGCCAAGTCACGGACAGTGTCTACAAGTTCAACCTAGATAAGTTGCCAGCTTTGGCCAAGAAGTACTCGAGTCGAAGGAACCTCAGGGTCAGTTTGATGCCCGAAGTAGAAGCGATAGTATCCGGTTTCGAGGATGTTAAGAGTCGATATTGTTAATTATATTAGACGTTGAGAGTTTTAACCTAACATTGGTTTTTATTTATTAATTTTATTGCTATACCCATAATCAATTAAAGACAATTGTTTATTAATTTATTTTTAATAAACTACGACATTTTAAATATGGTTTATATATTTTACTTACGTCATAAGTAGAATAATAAAACATAAGTACGTAAATTAGCCCATTTTCCAGGTTCATTGAAGTAAACCTTTTTTTCTCAACCGACCACATAGCGGACTAGAACATAAACTACATAAACATAAGGATATACGATAAAGGTTGTATTATCTATATCTATATAAATCAAAGTCCTGACTGACTGACTGACTGATAATCAACGCCCAGCCCAAACCCCTTGCCCTAGAAGGCTGAAAATTTGCAGAAACGTTACTCATAAGTAGTAGGCACGTACTAAGAAAGAGTTTTCCAATCCTCCGCCATCTTAATAAATGGCGGTCAGAAATGTAAAAAATCTTTTCTATGCAACAAAGTCCACGCGTTTCAACCAATTTCACAAATATTTAGTTCACTGGTTTCCTTTAACCTTTAGACGGGATGAAAGGTCTTTCGGGTTCCATTTCTTGCCATCTTTTTATATGGCGGCCAGAAATTCAAAAACCCTTATTTGTGGAATAATGTCCGCGTGAAAAATAGCAAAAAATTTCCCGACGGGCTGACGGGAAATAAAAAATAATAATTTTTCTTCTATAACGAAAGAGTCATCGGCCTTTTACTGACTTTGTAATAAAATCAATATTAAATGAGACGTCACATATCGAAGAACCCCTCCCTCCCCCTTGTCACGGACAGTCACAAACTTACAAGCCCCCTCCCCCATAAGAATGTGACGTAGTTTATTGACGGTCACTTGGTGAAATGTTAACCGAATTTAACGCAACCCGCCTTACTTTAAAGAGAAGACTCATAAAATTGGATTTATAAAGTGCTTTTATAATCGAGGCTAAGAAACACATTGTTATTTTTATGAAGCCTTGGTATATTTTCCAATGAAGAGCACGGAATTAGTCGGTTGATGATACAGCGCGAATAAAAATGGCCGATTAGCCAAGAATACTATTGGTTCGACGGGCTCTTCCTCAACAGCCGCGGTCCTAACACCGACAACCGCTGTAGCAGCGGCCGCCTCCGTCCCTTCTTCATTCACTTCGATTATAGCTTTCTGTACAACCTTCGACACTTTGATACTAGTTATGTCGCTTACTCCACTGAAATTAGCCGCATCGCTAAATGCCACCTTCATACCTAAGACAAATAAAAACCATTGTTGATTGGTTTTATGTAATTTCAAGATCTTTAGTTATGACTAGAGATGGGCCGATACCAATCCCATATCGGTATCGGTACCGATATTTGACTTTAACCGATATATCGGTATCGGTTAAAAATGAACCGATATTTCTACCCGATATTTTTTGAAGAAAAATATCGGTTCATTGTTAAACTGATACCGATAAATCGGTTAAAGTCAAATATCGGTACCAATACCGATATGGGATCGGTATCCGCCCATCTCTAAAACCTATATTATAGCATCTATTTTCTTATTGATATCGGTTAATATATCGGTATCGGTTTAATATCGGTTTATTCGAAGGATCGGGTAAAATATCGGTATCGGTACGTATCGGTTTCCCAAGTATCGAATGATATCGGTATCGGTTAAAACTGGTATCGGCCCATCTCTAGTTATGACTATACAGGGTGTTTCTGAAAAGTCCATCACAAATTAAGGGGCGTGTTTATGGGACCAAACTGAGCGGAAAGTACCAAAGAACATGGGGTGTACAACATTTTGTTACGGAGATATGGCCTTCCAAACATTCGCCCCTAAAACAAGGAAATATCCAAAAATGAGGAGTAACACTTAAGACCGACTAACCAGCTTGTTTAAAATTACTAGACAATTTCAATAGCCTTTAATCGAACAATTGATTTCTACCTTTACTAATCAGAAGCGTATAAATGAGTAGAAGTATGCCTACGGTGGTAATGTAAAATTAATCCCAAGTGACATGATGTTTCAAGATCTTCCCAGCACCAAGTAAAATGGTTCTGATTGAAGGGACTTTTATTAGCACAGCGTAAACAACGTTATTTTCAGGAATTAGTCCAAATGTCCACGGGCGGCATTACAAAAACGAGGCAGTCTTTCGAATGATACTTGGACATGTTGGAAGATCCCTGGCTTGTTCCTGTTATCTCAAACCGTAAAAAGCTACGCAAATCTTCATCATCACGGACAACACTCTTGTACGTTAGGTATGACCTTGAGAAGCAGCCGCCAATTGGTTTGCTGATTAAGAAAAAACCACACGCAACTTGCGTTAGAATTCACAAAGTACAATTCAGCTTAAACGTGTGGTGTAGTATTGTGGGTGACAATTTAATTGGGCCATATTTCCTAGAGCCCAGGTTAAACGGTGTGGCTTACTTGTAGTTCTTACGGGACGATTTACCAGAACTACTCGAAGACGTACCCTTAGGTTTAATAAACAGAATGTGGTTCATGCACGATGGTGCACCACCACATTTCAGCATCGCGGTCCGAAAACTTGTCAATAACATTTTCTTTGTGCATTAATCATGGCGTTTTATCTATGACACATGAAATACTTACTGAACGAAACAAATTAAAGTTTGTTCTTTTGTTTGGGACCACCTTTGTGGGCCATTAACGCCGAAACGTGGCTCTGCATTGTAATTGTTCTCTGGGCGAGTTTACTCTGTTGGAAACAAACAACACGCCCCTTAATTGGAGATGGGTTTTTCAAATACATTCGAGATGTCCTTTTAGGTTTTCTCAAGGTCATACCTAACGTACAAGAGTGTTGTCCGTGATGATGAAGATTTGCGTAGCTTTTTACGGTTTGAGATAACAGGAACAAGCCGGGATCTTCCAACATGTCCAAGTATCATTCGAAAGACTGCCTCGTTTTTGTAATGCCGCCCGTGGACATTTGGACTAATTCCTGAAAATAACGTTGTTTACGCTGTGCTAATAAAAGTCCCTTCAATCAGAACCATTTTACTTGGTGCTGGGAAGATCTTGAAACATCATGTCACTTGGGATTAATTTTACATTACCACCGTAGGCATACTTCTACTCATTTATACGCTTCTGATTAGTAAAGGTAGAAATCAATTGTTCGATTAAAGGCTATTGAAATTGTCTAGTAATTTTAAACAAGCTGGTTAGTCGGTCTTAAGTGTTACTCCTCATTTTTGGATATTTCCTTGTTTTAGGGGCGAATGTTTGGAAGGCCATATCTCCGTAACAAAATGTTGTACACCCCATGTTCTTTGGTACTTTCCGCTCAGTTTGGTCCCATAAACACGCCCCTTAATTTGTGATGGACTTTTCAGAAACACCCTGTATAGAAGCAGGGATACGCATGGCTAATATCAGAAGTCCATTAAATTAGCCTAGGAAGTGAACAATTACAATGGCTGGTATAGCGTACGTCTCTGCTGGGATAAAAACTCCTCCTAACTCCATGGATAGGGGGTTAAATTTTTCCCCCTTTCCCAACACAGTTAAAAATCTCGAGCTCCTCTCTAGGAAGTCTTTCTTGACGTGAGCGGGGCGTGACTTCTTCAACCCATAAACGCTGGATCTCTAAAGGGTAGTTTGTTTGATTTATAAAAAATTAAAAAAAGGAACGGCCACGGTTGTTAAAGGGAGGGTGAAGTAGAAAATCAAGTTGTTTTTTTATCGATTCTTCTACTAATTATAAAAAGGCAGGGGGTTACGCGATTGGTCGAACGTCCTTATTTAAAATTATCTTTTAAATCTGAACCTAATTTGAATTTTAAAATCATTCGGAAGTATTTCCTGAATGTTTGACTATGCAGACTGGTCTTGTAATTAGTAGAAGAATCGATAAAAAATCACTTGATTTTCTACTTCACCCTCCCTTTAAATAGTTTTTTTATCAATAGGTTTATGAAGAATCATAAAAAAACTGAATGACCTTGACTGTTCCAAAATTCACACCCCCATTCGTTCTCCTGATTCTATGCTAAAGAGGGCTCGGTTTTAGAGTGGAAGGGGGCGTTTTCGGCCAATAGTTTTTTCTCTCTCGATAGGGCAAATTTTGGCGGACGAGTCGCACTTAAACCGGAGATCTGAGAAAAATTACCGCGAGGTGGCGAATGTGTCGCCCTTCTTCAGTATTGCTACACAAGAGAGGGGAGTCCCAAACCCCGCTTTAGTTACTTCCTAGGCTAATTTAATGGACTTCTGACTCAACGTATCTAGGGCTGAGCTAGGTTAAACATTATGAATGGAGAATTTTCACTGCGTTGCTACCAAGCAATGAAATCATAGAAACACATCAGAATTATGTAGCGTAGAAATTAACTTGGGATATAAGCTATATCGGAAGTATATAATACTTCTCTTTTATTATCCCCTTCTGGCTGAATCTTTTCTTGCTAGAAGCAGAAGTGAGATGAGACTAGAAGTACTGAGCTAACCAAATTCTTCACTCGGCGAAAGTGAATATTCTTGATAACACACCAACGGTTGGCCCTCTGGTAGCGGTTTCTGAATTTTTCCTCCAAAACGTGAGACGCTCGCGGTGGTAGACGGCCGAACTAGATTCAAGCACCCGCCTCCGTGTTTCGCCGCTTTAGGTTGAGGGGAAGGGGGTAAGAAATTTTTTTGGAACTCGACCAATTTTTTTCTCTCTAGCGTAAGCGCGATTGAAGCGGCGTAAAATCCTCAAATTTGTTCACTAATGCCAGGATCTATTACCAATGCTAGAGCCCTTCACTTCTAGTCTCATCTCACTTCTGCTAGAAGTTAATGAGTTTAGTGTTTGGAAGTGTAAGATTCGGAGTGTTTATACGTTGGAGGAGAGAGTTAAATGGGGGCAATGAGCGTCTCCCAGAATACCTCGCGATTAGGTTGTCGTTTATCGTAATATAGACTTTAGAGACAACGATATATCAGAAATCCTTAACCCTCCCGTGATGGTTATATATATATATAGAGAGAGAGAGATTTCCTCTAAAGCTAAGTTCGTCCGTTAACATACCATTACCAAAGCGCGTCTGTTGGCATCAAGATTGTTCAAAAGTTCGAATCGCATCGCCACTTTATCGGTGCATTTGGTATTTGGAGCTAAGGACTAATTTTGACATCAGCAGTGAATAGTTTACCAGTGCGTAGTTTTAAGAGGTGGTTTGAGATTTGAGTTATGGAATGGGGACTCTTTTGTGAGAGTCTGCTAGACATTCTGTCAAAATAAGCGGTGCTGAGGTGATGATCAGTCTGGGAAAAATCAGTATATTTTTTAAACTAGTCCTTGGGACCAGTGACCCCCCCTAGTGCCCGAAATAATTTAATGGTCTCCGGACTGGTCCCAGCCTTTGTTCTCCTATAGATTTGCAATTAATAAACTGGTCCCGAGGACCAGTAACCCCCACTTCTTGAATTAAAAAAATAGTCCAAGCAATTAATAAACTGGTCCCGAGGACCAGTAACCCCCACTTCTTGAATTAAAAAAATAGTCCAAGCAATTAAAAAACTGGTTTTGGACCAGAGGAAGTGTGCTATTTCCCAGACTGGTGATGATAGGGTTATGAGCGGGAGGCATAAACCACTATTTGCTTGAAAACTGGAAGACTTTAGCTGTAGCTAGCACCTTGGCTCCTTCCGCATTAACTTCCATTAAAACACTTTTAAATACATACCCGATTGCATTAATGGATCTTTCAAGTCGAAGGAACTTTCAATTTTGAATTTTGGCAACGTTACAATTACTTTTTGCACAACGGCATTTTGCGCCGTGGACACCAAATTAACCCCGTTCAAAAGTTCTTCGGTTTCCGCTAAATTCGCGGTCGAATCCTCAGGTAAAATAACAATGAATTTGACGGTTTCACCAACGTAAGGCAAAACGAGAATCTGAGAATTCAAATCTTGATTATCTTCGTATTGAAAATTACTGGTGACATGCATCAAATTCGTGTTGGTCGAAGTTCCATCTTCGTTTGTAAATGGTTGTACAACGCTAAATTGTTTATCGAATTGCGTTTTCCATTTTCCGTAGAAATAGATGGCGTTTATTAGAACTATTTGCGTGTTGTCCGGTAAATCGTCCAGGATGGTCGGGATTTTCCCGTTGGTATTTTGACTGACGAAGCTATTTACTTGCTCCACTCCCGTAAGTTGGTAACTCTGAGATTGGTAATATTGAGTCAAGGTTGCGTTGAAGGAATCCAAAACTTTAAATTGCGAATTGACGAAGATTGCATTGGCCAGATTCAGAGTGTAGTTATTGCCGCCGTTAAGAGCTGGTAGTATTTTTTGGTATCTAGATGATTTTAAAGCCCAGAAAACCAATTATTAAACAGTTTAAAGGGATAGAATCGGATTTATCTGAGTTGGTCAAACTAACATTGGTTTTCTATAAATTAACCACCCCTAAAAACATGGGGGTCAGTAGAAATCGCGAGAAAAATTTATTATTTAAAATAAACGTGAATAAAAATTTTAATTTTGAACGCCAGATTTAAAACCGGTCGCCATTTTCAACCCATTACCTACGTAGGTAAAGTTCGGCCTCTGATTGGTTGCTAGTAGTTGGAATGAAAACTGTCGTTTTAGGAGTAAAAAGTAGTAGGAACGAGAATTAGCCTTTTCACACTTATGGCCGCGCTTGAGCAGTTGTAATGTATGGCGCCTTGAGTTTTACGCTTCTATGGAGTTAACGTGTAAAATGAACTACGATTTAACGAGTTTTAGAATATTTTGTGATTTATTATTAAAATAAAATGCCAAATATTTAAACCGAGAGAGTAAAATTAAAACCACGTTAAGAATAAACAGTGTTTAAGTTCTAACGGAAACGGTGCAATGATAATAATTGGTTTAAACTCATTAAGCCTCGGCGAACGTATGGGATCGCCGAAGCGGCCGATGCCGTGCCGAAAGTCGGCAGCGTTACCCCGTGTAGTGACGGAACTCCCGTCAATCTGTATCATACTGCGCTCACAGAATGAATCCCCCTACCAGTAGGAAAAACACTACGGAGCCTAAGAGACTTATGGTAGAGACTATTGGTAGAGACGAACTAGTAACGTTTTTCGGTGGTTCGACTCTGTATCACCAGGTGTCCTCATGATCGCAAAACAATAGAATTTTGGATCTTTTAATCGTAATTTAAAAATCATTAATTAAACTAAAATATAAAAACATATATATTTTCAGAATCCTTATTTGTCTATCTATCGAAATAAATTAACCTTATAGGGATTTATTGCAATGAAATTAAATGAAAGTATCCCTTTAAATTGATCAAAATAACACCAATATCCTTATAAAATTTATATACACTAAATATATTTCATTGATTTTACGTAAAACATTTTTTACCCGAGGGGTCGGACGTTTTGGAAAAAGTGTACGGGATTTCGAAATCCAATTTCATTTCTTCGGATTTCGTTTGATTTCGTCGGATTTCATTTGATTTCATATGATTTCATCGGATTTCGTCGGATTTTTGTTTGATTTCAGAATTCGATAAAATCCAATGGATTTCGTCGGATTTTGCTATTTTTACCGTGTTTTCGACGGATTTTGCGATATTTCCCTTGATTTCTTTGAGTTTTGAGGTTTTTCGCGTGATTTCCTCGGATTTTGAAATTTTCCCCATGATTTCGTGATTTCTTTTGATTTTGGATTTCGTGAATTTTGTAATGGATTTCACTACTGATTTTGTGATTTCGCTTCTGATTTCGTGATTTCTATGTTGATTTCGTGATTTTTTAACTGATTTTATGATTTCTTTACTGATTTTGTGATTTCGTTGCTGATTTCGGATTTTTTTATTTGATTTCGAAATCAGCATTGATTTTGGATTTCGCGGGTAGCGTAGGGGATTTCATGAATTACCGACCCCTCGTTTTAACCTCTCCGCATGACGACGAAGTCACGGAGAGGTATTACACTGGACGTGTCTATGCGTGTGTGTCTGTCACCGCGTTCGCGTCGGAACAAACGTATTGGCAATAACAAGACCGCGTTCGCAGTTCACAAAAAGCAACGTTGGCTTTTACCCTCATTATCATCGTTATTGTTAGGATGCACGCGGCGATCGGCTAGGGCTATGGCTAGGATTACGAGAAAAGTCTAGCCTCCCAATGGCAGGGCTTTCACCGAAGGTTCAGGCAATTCCGGTTTTTCTTATCATTTACCGTGAATCGCCTTATATACCCTAAATTTCCAAAAATTGTGAAAAAGGTGTTCGATTGAAGTCAAACGTTAACATTAGCTATGTTTAAAATGATTTTAGGAATAACGTTTCTTTAAACGACTTAACTAGTATTATGGTAAACTACTGACGGTTAAAAATAATTAACATGAAAAATATTTGTTTAATTATTTAAGATATACCTCTTAATTGGGGAGATAGCCCTCGTCTCGACCGGAGAGGATTTTTTTTGCTTTCCCAACTTTTAATAATTAGCGACCGCCCGAGTAGAAACGCGCGAGGTCACGTGGTGTTTCGGGTGTTTAAGAACCAACAAGATGGACCCGGCCATATTAGAATTTTGCGTGGTCTCTAGTGACTAGAATTTGTATTATAAAATTTCTTATTATATATATATTATTTATACTTTTCTTTTGAATATCAAATATAATTTCAATTACGAATAAAATCAATCTAGTATGATTTTGGTTAATGAAATAAGTAATTAACATTTTGCTACTGTTTTCAAAATCATCTTTAGCTGTACAGCTCCTACAGTCCTACTCCCAAATTTAGGATGAGATCAAGAGAAAGCGCCTCAAATTATAATTTAGTGTAAATGGCGGTAAATGAAAGTCAACTTAACATACCCATCATTGATTGCATCTTGGGTTAAATCACTATATTCGAGGGCCGTTTTCATTTCAGTCTCTGTTTGTCCTTTAGCTCCGACTAACAACATACTAAGAACGGTAGAAACGCTAAACGGACTCGAAATTACATTCGCGTCGGAATCTTCTATTTTCTTAAAGAAATCAACCGTAAATTGATTATTTTGAGTGGAAACCACTGCTGAAGAGTCCTGATTCTGAGCTTCGTAGCGTGAAAATAATACTAAAACAATTACTAAGCCTAACATCATTGAAATACTTTCTAACGTAGCAGGCATCATTGACTTAACGACCTCAACGACAGAGTGTTCGTAGCTGTAGAAATGCGGCTTTATTTAAAGTGAAGAAACAGTTGTTGGTTTTCCCAGTTGCGTGTTTTAATGCAATTTTATAGGGAAAATCCAACGGTGTATATTTTACTTTTACGGTTTTAATTTTTTCTCCATCAACAGTTGGTCGTATGTTATAACCAGAAATATATTACCTTACACGAAGTTCACTTCAATAATGGTTAGTACCGTGGACATCATCTATGAAGAGAAAACCCGAAAAAAAACTTTGCAAGAGTGAAGAGGCGTGAATTTTTCCCCCTCCCGACGCGCGCTAGTCGCGAAGACAAAACTTTTTCCTCTCTCGAGAGAGAACTGTGATAAATGGCCACTGCCAAGATAATCTGACGTCTCCTAGAAACGGCGGGATTCAACTGTATTTCGCGCAAGTGGGAAGCCGCTGCATAAGATACAACCATGATACGATTGTAAGAAAAGCATATTTTTCTCACTACGCGACGCTAGTGTTTTTATTTTCACCTCTCTGCCTCGCTGTTCGGGAGGAACGGTACCGTTTCTGGCCTGTAAAAATACTTCATAGATGATGGCCGGCGCGAGGAAGGGAGAAGTGAACTTCGTGTAAAGTAATACATTTCTGTTATAACGAAAACCGTAATTGTTACCTCGCAAAATAAAATTAATAAAAAAGTGAATTAATATTTACTGGTTATTTATTACATAGTTCCAGCCCAGGCCTTCAGCCTATAAAGAACGTAACATTACATGCCCGTTACAACATAGCCTTATAAACAACCCCTGAATTAATCATCGTTTCACTGAAATTGAAAGTTGTATAAATGTCACCGATCATAATTGGCTTTCCGGCGAGGTTGGGCCTTTTTGACATTAAGGTAATCACCTTCCGAGGTTTTTTGTACCTTTGGAAATAGGTGGAGGCCGTAGCTTCATTCAACCCCGTCACATATATATCGAGTGGGATTAGTGGGGGAAACTGTACTAGATATGGTACAGTACTGATTTCCCTACCAAACTTTAAAGGGACTGTAAAGAAGGCATGGGCGGGTGGATACAAATTATTTGAATTACGTCAGAGGCACCACGTGACCGAAGAGAGGCGTGGGTGGTTCAAAGAAGCTTAGTTCGTTTTATTTCCAAAAATATCACTTCATGGAATTAGCGCTGCAATCTGGCGAAAAACAAGGACTAGATGTTAACTAGTCCCACTCCATAAGGAGCCATTGCATCTTGGTATCACGTCAAGTGACGTATTTCAAATAATTTTTACCCACCCGCCGTTGGGGAAGATTACGAAATTACATAGAGAGAAACCAACACACATATGGTTCATGCAACTTTTGGAAAACAAATTTCCCTGAGATTTCCATGAGGTTTTTCCCCACATACTTCCCTGAATTTTTGCAGGTATTTCCCGTATATGGAGTATCCTATGGAGCAAATGTTAACGAAGGAGGGGGGGGGGTAAATGGGACTATTACATAATCAAAGGACATCCCCGTATCTCTAATATAACCACAGTTACGAGCCTCCAAAGTATAGTGTAATGTTAATCCAATGTAGGGTATGTTGATGAACATTTTGCTTAATTACTTGGCCCCATTTTATTCGATCCACAAGTTTTTAGTATCGTTGGATGGGGGCCAAATAGGACTATAACATACTCAAAGGACATCCCCGTATCTCTAGTACAACCAGAGTTATGAGCCTCCAAAGTTGGGTGTAATGTTAATCCTATGGAGGGAATATTCACGAACATTTTTCTCAATTACTCGGCCCCTTTTTGACGCAAATTTCCCTGATTTCCCTGAATTTTACTAAAGATTAGAAATTTCCCTGAGGTTTTTGTCAACTATTTATTTCCCTGATTTTTCAAGGTTTTCCCTGTTTTCCAGGTTTGTATGAACCCTGACACAGGGGCGAGGCCAACATTGGGGCATTCTCTCTCGCGCCAAAAAGCCACGCCAGATGGAGTTCATGTTCACTACACGCAGGAGGCATTCGCACTGCCCCTAGCAGTGCTTCATGGCGAGAGGTAAGAATACCCCAATGACGGCCTCGCACCTGTGTGTCGCTTTCTCTGTACGTATTTTCCAAAATGGTCTATTTGCACCTTAAAGGGTCTCTAAAGAAGTCGGCGGACCGTTGGAATTTTTTTTTTTTTTGAAAACGTCGTTATTGACGTCACAATCCCCGGGGGGGTGAGCAAAACGAAAGTCTTTCCTTCTAGCAAACGCAGCGGGGGTCTCGGACTCTGATGACGGCTTCGCACCTGTGTGTCACTTTCTCTGTACGTATTTTCCAAAATGGTCTATTTGCACCTTAAAGGGTCTCTAAAGAAGTCGGCGGACCGTTGGAATTTTTTTTTTGAAAACGTCGTTATTGACGTCACAATCCCGGGGGGGGGGGGGTGAGCAAAACGAAAGTCTTTCCTTCTAGCAAACGCAGCGGGGGTCTCGGACTCTGATGACGGCTTCGCACCTGTGTGTCACTTTCTCTGTACGTATTTTCCAAAATGGTCTATTTGCACCTGAAAGGGTCTCTAAAGAAGTCGGCGGACCGTTGGAATTTTTTTTTAAAACGTCGTTATTGACGTCACAATCCCCGGGGGGGGGGGGGTGAGCAAAACGAAAGTCTTTCCTTCTAGCAAACGCAGCGGGGGTCTCGGACTCTCGCGAATCAGAACTGGGGAAACGCCGAAGCAGGGTGGCACTCATCCAATCACAAGAGAGGGGAGGATGGGTCGGGTGAGTTTTTTTAAATAAAAATTCAACGGTCCGCCGACCTCTTTACAGTCCCTTTAATGAAAAAATACAAAACAAGCAATTCCGATGTTTCAAAGATTTATTTCCGTACCAACAATTTTGTCCGGCATTGTAAAGATTTAAAAAAAAATCTACATTGGAATTTCAAAATGAACACCGTTTTGTATTCTGAAGCAAAACTCGATAACAATCAGTCCATACACCGGTCCGATAAATAATTCCAGAAATATATTACCTTGCACGAAGTTCACTTCAATAATGGTTAGTACCGTGGACATCATCTATGAAGAGAAAACCCGAAAAAAAACTTTGCAAGAGTGAAGAGGCGTGAATATTTTTCCCCCTCCCGACGCGCGCTAGTCGCGAAGAGAAAAAATTTTCCTCTCGAGAGAGAACTGTGATAAATGGCCACTGCCAAGATAATCTGACGTTTCCTAGAAACGGCGGGATTCAACTGTATTTCGCGCAAGTGGGAAGCCGCTGCATAAGATACAACAATGATACGATTGTAAGAAAACCGGTTTTACGCACGCTAGTGTTTCTATTTTCACCTCTCTGCCTCGCTGTTCGGGAGGAACGGTACCGTTTCTAGCCTTTAAAAATACTTCATAGATGATGGCCGGCGCGAGGTAGGGAGAAGTGAACTTCGTGTAAAGTAATACATTTCTGATAATTCATAAAAACGGTACACACTTTATAGAATTTTTCAGTTTTCAACTGACGTTAAAATAACAATTAAATTGATATAATACGTATATTAAAATAATAATAGTAAAAAAGGTTTTAATTAAACCGTTACCGTTAAACCAAACAAATCCGTAGAAAACCAACGCGATTCCAAGGAGAAATTTAATCGAAATGAGGTTTTAATTAATCGATTAGAAAAGGAAATTTAATCGAAATGAGGTTTTAATTAATCGATTAGAAAAAGAAATTTAATCGAAATGAGGTTTTAATTAATCGATTAGAAAAAGAAATTAAATCAAAATGAGGTTTAGAAAAAGAAATTTAATCGAAATTAGGTTTTTATTAATCGATTAGAAAAGGAAATTTAATCGAAATGAGGTTTTAATTAATCGATTAGAAAAGGAAATTTAATCGAAATGAGGTTTTAATTAATCGATTAGAAAAAGAAATTAAATCAAAATGAGGTTTAGAAAAAGAAATTTAATCGAAATTAGGTTTTAATTAATCGATTAGAAAAAGAAATTAAATCAAAATGAGGTTTAGAAAAAGAAATTTAATCGAAATTAGGTTTTTATTAATCGATTAGAAAAGGAAATTTAATCGAAATGAGGTTTTAATTAATCGATTAGAAAAGGAAATTTAATCGAAATGAGGTTTTAATTAATCGATTAGAAAAGGAAATTTAATCGAAATGAGGTTTTAATTAATCGATTAGAAAAGGAAATTTAATCGAAATGAGGTTTTAATTAATCGATTAAAAAAATAAATTTAATCGAAATGAGGTTTTAATTAATCGATTAGAAAAGGAAATTTAATCGAAATGAGGTTTTAATTAATCGATTAAAAAAGTAAATTTAATCGAAATGAGGTTTTAATTAATCGATTAGAAAAGGAAATTTAATCGAAATGAGGTTTTAATTAATCGATTAGAAAAGTAAATTTAATCGAAATGAGGTTTTAATTAATCGATTAGAAAAGGAAGTTTAATCGAAATGAGGTTTTAATTAATCGATTAGAAAAGGAAATTTAATCGAAATGAACTTTTAATTAATCGATTAGAAAGGAAAGTTAATCGAAATGAAGTTTTAATTAACCGATTAGAAAAAGAAATTTAATAGAAATGAGGTTTTAATTAATCGATTAGAAAATTCTTTTAATCGAAATGAGGTTTTAATTAATCGATTAGAAAATTCTTTTAATCGAAATGAGGTTTTAATTAATCGATTAGAAAAGTAAAGTTAATCGATTAGAAAAGGAAATTTAATCGAAATGAACTTTAAATTAATCGATTAGAAAGGGAAATTTAATCGAAATGAACTTTAAATTAATCGATTAGAAAGGGAAATTTAATCGAAAGAACTTTAAATTAATCGATTAGAAAGGGAAATTTAATCGAAAGAACTTTAAATTAATCGATTAGAAAAAGAAATTTAATCGAAATGAGATTAAATTAATCGATTAGAAAAAGAAATCTAAATCCCTCGAAAAATTAAAATTAGTCGAAATAAGGTTTTTATTAACCGATTAAAATCAGCACCCAAACTATATATTATTAAATAGGATTCATTTATTTCATTTGAGCGGGGAATCAAGACTAATTAAAGAACATCAAAATCAATGAGAAAAATTACCAAAAATTATCCTTTTATTTTATATAAAATTTTAAGATTGAGATGTTCAGACTAAACATTTCGGAACGCAATGGATAGTTTTTGGTAAGTTACGTTCATGATTTTCATGTTCAAAGGCGAAATTGGTCTCTTAGCGTCAACAACATGGGGCTACTTTGTCACAACTACGATTAGGATCTCGAGAAAAACAGATCAGCGAACGAATTTTAACTGGCAAATCTAGGCAAGAAAAAACTAACCTTGGCTAAGCCTCGCAATTGTCGTAGAGAATAACGAGGATTATTTTGGTTTTTTCCACAGTGAATTAAGTTAGTTGCATCGGCTTGTTTCAATTGGTAAATTCGGGCAAGAACGGCTACCTTAAAATACGTTTTCTAAGCCTTAGCACTCGGCATCGCGAATAAGCTTAAGATTCTTTTGGTTTTTCCACAGCGAATTACGTTAGTTTAAAAACAGAACTTGCATCGGTTTGTTCCTATTGATAAATTTGGGCAAGAACCGCTAACGTTTGCTAAGCCTTGCACTCGTTATCGCGAATAACAAAGCTAAGCCTCGGTTATCAACAACGAATTACGTTAACAGATAAGTTTGCATCGTGTTGTTTCAATTGATAAATTCGGGCAAGAACCGAAACCTCAAAATACGTTTGCTAAGCCTTGCACTCGGCATCGGGAATAACAAAGATTCTTTTCGTTTTTCCACAGCGAATTACGTTAGTTTAAAAACAGAACTTGCATCGGTTTGTTCTAATTGGTAAATTTGTGCAAGAACCGCTAACGTTTGCTAAGCCTTGCACTCGTTATCGCGAATAACAAAGCTAAAAGTCGGTTATCAACAACGAATTACGTTAGTTTTAAAGCAGAACTTGCATCGGTTTGTTTCAAGACCCGCTAGCTTAAAATACATTTGCTAAGCCTTGCACTCGTTATCGGGAATAACAAAGCTAAGCCTTGCACTCGTTATCGGGAATAACAAAGCTAAGCCTTGCACTCGTTATCGGGAATAACAAAGCTAAGCCTTGCACTCGTTATCGGGAATAACAAAGCTAAGCCTTGCACTCGTTATCGGGAATAACAAAGCTAAGCCTTGCACTCGTTATCGGGAATAACAAAGCTAAGCCTTGCACTCGTTACCGGGAATAACAAAGCTAAGCCTTGCACTCGTTATCGGGAATAACAAAGCTAAGCCTCGGTTATCACCAACGAATTACGTTAACAGATAAGTTTGCATCGATCGGGTTGTTTGCATTCTACGTAGGGTATGTTTGCTCTCTCATTCAAAATCGCGAATAACAAATAAAGAAATTCAGTTTTCCATAGCGTATCTATATAGGGTATTTATTTCTATATATAATTTTAATTACCGGCTTTTTAAAATAAGTAATTAATTTCAACTAAGATATTTCTTAGTCGTTATATTACAAATGTGCGAAAATATAAATTTTTATCCAAAGTACTAACGCGCGTAATTATTACTTTTTTTTTGCAACAATTAAAAATTTCGATCTATCGACGTTAGCGCAGCTGCAAGGGGGAGGGGAAGGGAAGGGGCGTGGCCTAAACTATTTCGATCTATCGACGTTAGCGCAGCTGCAAGGGGGAGGGGAGGGGAAGGGGCGTGGCCTAAACTATTTCGATCTATCGACGTTAGCGCAGCTGCAAGGGGGAGGGGAGGGGAAGGGGCGTGGCCTAAACTATTTTGATCTATCGACGTTAGCGCAGCTGCAAGGGGGAGGGGAGGGGAGGGAAGGGGCGTGGCCTAAACTATTTCGATCTATCGACGTTAGCGCAGCTGCAAGGGGGAGGGGAGGAAAGGGGCGTGGCCTAAACTATTTCGATCTATCGACGTTAGCGCAGCTGCAAGGGGGAGGGGGAGGGGAAGGGGCGTGGCCTAAACTATTTTGATCTATCGATGTTAGCGCAGCTGCAAGGGAGAGGGGAGGGGAAGGGAAGGGGCGTGGCCTAAACTATTTCGATCTATCGACGTTAGCGCAGCTGCAAGGGGGAGGGGGAGGGGAGGGGAAGGGGCGTGGCCTGAACTATTTCTAATCTTGAGAATGAATGGATGAACTGGGAGTCGAAGACCACTTGGAACCCGAGGATCGCCTTTCTTGCAACGTGTTGCGCATGGCTTCCTCCATTTTACCAATTATGAACTGAACATTTTTTGGAATAATTGCGGTTAAAACGACTGTTAGTGTCCTTGGTTCGGGAAAAGCTTACCTTGCAGAGTTCGGCATCTTTCAAACAAACTATTTTGCCGTTTTCCGAATGTCCAAAGAAACCAGTTTTTTTCTTATGATCCTAATTACATTTAGTAAAAATTAAGCGTAAAATCAATTAAATCCATGAGTTCATGTGTCAGTTAAACCTCAAATTATTAACTCCTGGGTATGAATGGGAATAGGAACTGATGTTTAAACAGCGCAACTCTAGCGCCCCCCTTTGGTCCAATTTTGTCAAGTAGTCACCCCAAATACATTCGAGTGTGCTACTCCACTTTATTTAAGTAGTTGTAACCACCCAGATATGCAGGAATTCAAGATAGCCGCCATATAAAATCATCAAAAATTCAAGATGGACGCCATACAACGTCATCAAAAATTCAAGATGGTCGCCATACAACGTCATCAAAAATCCAAGATGGCCGCCATACAACGTCATCAAAAATCCAAGATGGCGGCTATGACGTCATCCCAAACTCAAGCCAAGAATTTGAAACTTACTCAATATTTTTCGCTCAGCGTTCAAAAAAATACGTCGGGCTTGGAACATCTACATGGCTAAGTAATTGATTAAACGGTGCGTAGACGTACGTAACCAGTTAAATTGCCCACCTCCCTTGTTATTAGTACACAGGAGGGGGAAATAGCACGCTGGAAGGCAGGGCTCGAGCGGAAATTTTTGAGTGAGTTTCAAATTTTTGGTTTAAGTTTGGGATTGATTGGATTTTTTAATATGGCGGTCATCTTGCATTCCTGCCTATCTGGGTGGTTACGACTACTTATTTAAGCCTTGGCTACTTTTAATCCCTCGTTTCTCTCCTGACCTCAACTGTATGGACTCGCATTTCATTTCAGTCGGAAATTTTTGGCACTAATTCAGGACAAAAATTTTTTGAACTATAAAACTATAAATCCAATCACATTCTTGAAAAACTCTTATAACATTAGCTTAATAAGAAAGACGCGGAAAAACCGTTTAGGTTTCCTAGGCCTTGCCACCAATTCAAACTGTGCCATCGCGTGGGGTAACGTGGCGATACTGCAAAGGCCCGGATTTGCTTACCTTTCATATTTAGGGGTTATTAATGTGCTAAACACGGATACAGAATGCGCGTGAGGTTGAAATTTGTTTTCACTCTACAGGATAGGCAACTCCCTATCTCAAACGACAGCTTATTCTGAACATACTCTGTTACAACATCGGTTGTCAGCACTCGCAAAGCTAGGTCTGTATGTAATCTAGCCTTGCGCGTGCTGTTAAGAGACGAAGAACATCAGGATTTAAAATATCGGCGAGTTTTTAGCTGGAGTGTACGGACCTTTAGGCCTTGGTTTCGAAAACGTGTAGTAGGCTGTAGGCAATTTCACACGTATTTGAAACTAAGGCCTAGAGATCCGTGCATGCAGTCGAGCTAAAAAACTCGCGGATATTTTAGATCCTGAAGTTTTTGGTTTCTTGACAGCACGTACAAAGCTAGGTTACATAGAGACCTAGGTTTGCGCGTGCTGACAACCGATGTTGTAAGAGAGTATATACAGAATAAGCTGTCGTTCAAGATAGGGAGTTGCCGATCCTATAGCGTGAAAACAAATTTCAACCTCACGCAATGCGCATTCTTTATCCATGCTGCTAACTTTGATGAATTTTGGCCCATAAATGAATAAATGTTGACATTACCTTTAACAATATTTTGATTCCCTTTTCCGTGATGACGGGAGTCTCTTTGACTTCGTCCCACGTGTAATTCCAAGGGGCGTTCCATTGACCAAAAACGTCACCTTTCTCGATGTAGATAATTCGCCTGCAATCAGATAACATTCCCGCAAATTTAGAGCAATCTCAATATACTCACGTTACAGCGGAAGAAAAGGCGCCGGAAGAAAATGCTTATATACAGTGTCAGTAGCCCTAACTTGGAACAGCTCTAATTTGGAACACTTTTCTCTTAAAATCTTCGTAACTTATGTTTGAGAGCTTCGAATTAATACTTCAAGGGCTCATTTTGAAGATTGAAAACCCCTCTATTCATAGAACACGGTCGCAAAAGTCTACCATAATTAGATAAACGAATAAATATTTTGCATAATTATAATAAAGGGCAAGTTCTCCAATCGGTTTCAGCACATAAGCCTTTGCAGTCAATGGGAAAGACATAAGTACGTTTATGAAAGCAATTCCATTGAAATGGCTAACGCCAGGCCAAAATGCATTGAGAAACCAACACACATATGGTTCATGCAACTTTTGGAAAACAAATTTCCCTGAGATTTCCAGGTTTTACCCCATATACTTCCACGAGTTTTCCATTTTTTCCCGTATATGGAGTATCCTATGGGGCGAATGTTAACGAAGGAAGGGGGGGGCGAATAGGACTATTACATAATCAAAGAACATCCCCGTATCTCTAGTAGAACCAGAGTTATGAGCCTCCAAACTACAGTGTAATGATAATCCTATGGAGGGAATTTTCACGAACATTTTCCTCAATTACTTGGCCCCATTTTACTCGATCCACAAGTTGTTCGTATGGTTGGATGGGGTGCAAATAGGACTATAACATACTCAAAGGACATCCCAGTATCTCTAATGTAATACCAGAGTTATAGCCTCCAAAGTTTAATGTAATGTTAATCCTATAGAGGGAATGTTCACGAACATTTTCCTCAACTACTTGGCCCCATTTTACTCGATCCACAAGTTGTTAGTATTGTTGGATGGGGGCAAATAGTACTATAACGTACTCAAAGGACATGCCCGTATCTCTAATATAACCAGAGTTATGAGCCTCCAAAGTATAGTGTAATGTTAATCCTATGGAGGGAATATTAACGAACATTTTGCTTAATTACTCGGCCCCTGTTTGACGCAAATTTGCCAAATTTCCCTGAAATTTAGTAAAAATTCGAAATTTCCCTGAAATTTAGTAAAAATTCGAAATTTCCCTGAAATTTAGTAAAAATTCGAAATTTCCCTGAAATTTAGTAAAAATTCGAAATTTCCCTGAATTTTCCCTGAGGTTTTTGTCAACTATTTATTTCTTTGATTTTTCCAGGTTCTCCCGGTTTGTATGAACCCTGTAACAGAAAATATGACCTCATTCGCCTAAAATGCGCATCCTAAACTCAGCAACGGAAAAATTCGTTGAGTCTAATAGAACTGGCGCTGATACTCACTCATACGCTCAATTTTAGTTGAACAAGTGACTAATTAACTTAAATATTAGCATGAGTGAATAATATGTTAGCTCCCTATAAGTTACTCAGGCTCCATAGGCGTAATGTATCCAGCGATTTCTTCTCATTTCTCTCTTGTCGAAAAAAAATACCGCTGGTACGGCTCCTCGACCTCGAGTCGTCGGCTGCTTTTTCACCAAGGGAGTGTTTTAGTCGTGAATGTTTATGTTTTAACAATTTAGCATTAAATCATGGCGTTTATGTCAGTACTGAGACAAAAAAAAATATGTAGGAACTCAATGCAATTTACCGATATTGATCAAGAATGCTAAAGATAAGAGTTGTTATTGTGACTTGAAACCAGAAAATTATACAACTGAGCTAAATCCAATCCACTGATCTCTTAACTGTTTTCTTAACCGAGGCTACTGAGCGAAATATTCGGCTGCTTAAATAGCTCCGATATCATTGGCTAGTTTCCACTACACGCGCTTCCGGGGAAAAACCGGAAAGAAGGGTAAATAAGATTTTCGTTCGCGTGGCGGCCGCAGAGCGTCGCATATAATTGGGAATTAGGCGGCGCGGGAGAAAACGTTGGAGTATAAAAATGAATTGCCTGAGTAACTTATAGGGAGCTAACATATTATTAACTCATGATATTAGTAAACAAAAAGTGACTAAATAAGGGCAAATTAAGCTATAAAAAGATCCACTTGATTTAAGTGAAATGTTTTCAAAGATGACCGATTTTCATAATAAAAGATATTTTGAAGGTTGGTGTCGTAATTAAACCCAATCTATGGGCTTTAGTCGAAGGAAAGGTCACCTAATAAAAGGTCAACGGCGAAATTCAATTAAACTATTTTGGAGCACAGCTCAGAGTGCAAAGCAATTGATGCCATTTTAAATGAAAAACAAAACATATATTTCAATTGGATTGATTTTAAATATTAAGTTAAACATTCAAGCTCCACGATTTTGGGGTTTGATCAACTGTGATCTCGCTATTTTTGCGTTCAAACCGTCATACAGTCAAATACATTACGTTTTACGTTGTGGTCGAGAAGATAAATAACACCGAAGTGATCAAAAAAGTGACAAATAGTAACTAATTTTAGTAACTAGCTTTAAAAGAATTATTAATGCAAGTTGACTTTCCTTGCGAACTCCCGTTTTGGCTTGGCGAAGGCAGGAGGCATTTGTGGGCGGGATTTATAAGTGCATGTATAAATCCCGCCCACAAGCCTTTGCCAAGCCAAACCCGAAGTTCGCAAGGAAAGTCCCCTTTAAGCCTAGTTTTGAAGTTGATTTTATGAATTGATTAAGTAATTTTGCGCGCTTTATATAAAAGATAGAAAAATATTAATGGACTTACTGACTGGTGACCATCAGGAAGGTTTTCTTTTCGTCCGTTATTGGGACATGAGCCACGTACGTATCCGTGGACGCGAATTTCCCCTTTTCCACGTCCTGCACGATCAAAAGAAAACCAAACATAAGCTCTCCGTTCGAAATTGATTAAACCAAAAGTGGATGAGGGGAAAAGTATGAAAATTGCCAAAAGTGATGGCGAGTCATCAGAGTTTCGCCGTAGTTGACCGTTTTATTGGCGTAGCTATACTGGGCCTGTTCACTCCCCTAAAATAGGTCTTGTGTTAATTCGCGGTTACGCGGTTACCGTCGTCTGCTATTGTGTATGCTAGAACTTCCTCGATTTGTGTTTGTACTAAGGACAGAGTAGCTGGTAATGTTTTAAAAGGTATTTGAAGGTATAATTTGGATTTAAGTAAAGTTATCGAAGAAATAGAAGAGCACATAAAACTTGATACGTTTAAACCAAATCTCGGTAATTTAGCTATAGCGCGAGCAGCTTGCATCTTGATGCGCGTGATCGAGTGGGCTATGGTTAAACCAAGGAGCATAAATGTCTGAACTACTTTCAGTCGCGAGTTTGCAAGTTCATCAGTCACTAGTAAACTAAATAGTTATTGGCGAAACTTTGATGTCCGCGTTTTTTAACACAGGCTCTATGGCCATTGTCATACTTTCCCTCTCATCCACATTTGGGGACACTAAATGAATGAACTCACGAGAAGTAATCTTAATCCTTCAGCTTCAAAGGTAATGTATGGTCGTATAATGGTATCAGGTTGAATGAACCTTGGCAGTCTGACCCTCTTGACCTCTTCGGAGGTATCCATCGCTCTGCGAATAACGTAATATTACGAACCATGTAAAATATTCTAAAGTCGTAATTCTTTTTTGAGACTTATAATAAGCCATTCCGAAGAAACCGAAAGGAATCCCTGGGCTAACGGTTTTAAAGGGAATTAGAAGCTTCGTTTGAAAAACCTCTGATTTATATAGCAAAAGACAGAATTAATTTCTGTGAATTCAAAAATATCAAGCTTTTAATTCTCCCTCCGATTTCTGCTGGTTATTTGGCCGCAATATGCATTTCAAAATGCTTCATTTGAAATTATTTGAAATCCACTTTTTATGAAAGGCTAAAACGTTTCCCGTAGTCCGACGTCACAGATATATTTTTCACGTCAGAGGTGCCACTCTCTTCGCTATCAGACCCAGAGTTTAGACTGAGGCGAGACGCTCGAGACACCGCGTATAGGATTCCCGCGCATTTTTTCCTGACGTCATAGTGATGTCGACAAGACAGAGTTGTTGATGGCTGCGTTCAGTAACCGGCATCAAAAACATCGATGACTAAAAGATGACATCGATGTCTTACTGAACGGTTTTTCGCGTCTTTGGGCGTGACGTCATGATGCTCATCGGATGCCCATCAGAAAAATCAGCTGTGAGAGGAGGTTTTTTTGATGAGCATCGGATTCATGACGTAAATTTCGTCATTTTGCGCCGCGACAATTAAAATAATGTAGAATTGACAAATATTATCCTTATGGATAATAATACTAAAAAGCAATATATTATTTCGGTAAAAAATGGATTCTGACAGAATTTTTATTTAATTTATAAATTGAAGTACAATATCTTTGTAAATATTTCGGATTTATTATTTAAGCCTCTGCCCTAACGTTATCATAATATCGTCGCCATTAAGAAAAGCAAAGCATCGATTACACAAAATTGTGCCGTTCAACAACTGCAACGTCATCATGACGTCAGAAGAACACCGATTTCATTTTCCCAAACATCGATGTTTTTCCTGATGAGTGTTACTGAACGCAGCCGATATATCGAAACCGAGTTTTCGTGATTTTTCAATGGATTTTAAAAATAGAAACTTTGCTTCAATTATATTAAAAAACTTGATATTTTGAAAGTAAAGACTTGAAAGTGTGTGGTAAAATATGATATGAATTTGTAAATATCGCATTTATTCGCATTCCGTCATCTTAGCTATTATGATCACGTGATTTGTGGAAACTTGGGGGTAAGATGGAGATCTGAAAACCGCGTGATCAGAAGCAACTGGGAAGATAAGTTTGATCTCTCCCCCCCCGCTTGTAGGCGTTAAATTTGTCACGTGACCGCGTCATGTTTTGCTTTGTGAAAGGCAGCAGCTTCTACTCCCTTTCTAATTATCTCCGTTACAACCGGGCCCGATTTATTTGTGACAATGTGGAATAGTTTAATTAGGACTTACTTTTTGACAGCGTCCAACGATCCACTCGCAAAATCGATAGCACCAGCCGTTGGTCTAGCAACGACACCAATTAAGCCTTTGCCCACGCCTTTAAAGAAGCCACCGAAGCCCTCCTCTTTGGCTCCCGTCATTGGTTTCGTCACCACACCCGTCACACCTTCCACGAAACCCTAATAACATATTTCATTAACAAAAGAACAAAAAGTTGACATAAAAAGTTTCGTGTGTTAAATATAAAATTTGTTGTTAAAAGCGTCACGATTGACACATCACGGGCAAACTTTCTGAAATCTGGTGACAAATTGCATAGACCTATTAACATTAAAGGCCGCGCATGAGAAGTTGCAATGTTTGGGGGCATGAGTTATAGCGCTTCTATGGAGTTAAACTACGATGGACGTATGGGAGACCTTTTGAAATTTAATATTAAAATTAAATGCCTAGTATTTAAAACCGAGATAGTACAATTAAAATCATGTTAAGAAATAAAGTGTTTAAGTTCTAATGGGAACGGTGCATTGATATTAGTAGGCCGCTATAACTCACTAAGCCTTGGCGACGGTACGGGATCACCGCTTCATCGGCGAATAGACGGCGATGTCCGCCGATGCCGTGCCGAAAGCGCTGTGTATAAATGCCCGTAAGCCCGGGCGCCCAATTTAGTGAGTAGAATTTCATTAAACGCCCTAATTTTACGTCTATCAATTGAATTCGATAAAATTTTACCTCGGAAGTTCAATTAATACTTTTACAATAAGTAATACAACACTGTTTTATAAAAATAAACTCGAATGCGTAGCAATTAAGGCAAAAGGAATGGCTAAAAGTACTGCACTGCCCCCAAACATTCTTTCTACGCATGCTCACCTCTCGAAATTTTCCCCCCTTTTCACCCCCGCTCTACCAGTGAAAAGGTCTATTAGACACGGAGCGTGCCAATAGAATTTTGTTAATAAAAAGGCAGGGTGTTACGCGATTAATCGGAGGTGCTAATTTCAAACAAATTATTTTAAAATAATTTAAACTGTATTTTTTGGATGTTTCACCGGAGCCACCGAGATATCAAGGCCAGTGCGTGTCGATTTTTACGTGGGGAAATATCCAGTTTCATAGAGGAAATATTTTCACCCAATATGTGTACTAGATGGCGCTTTTATTTATTACAGTTGCGAAGGGGGCCTTCCATAAATTGTCGTTGATATTTTAGGGGCCAATTATAAAATTTTTATGAAAGAGAAAGGTTTCATCCTTAAATTAACGTAATTATTTTTTATTGAATCTTTTGTTTAGATTGTGTGGACAACAAAATTAATTATGAGATTTTAACATTGTTGTTTTTTAGTAAAGCGAAACTTCTTGAAGTTGCTAATTCACAGTTTTATTATACCATAAGAGGAATTTTTTTACTCCTTCGTAACCTTTCATTTTTTAAGCTTAGCTCTTTTATCCTTTACTTCTTTGGCATGATTGTTTAGTAAAGGCACGGAGCTGTATTGTAGAAGGAGTAGAGACTCGTAGCTTCCCCTCTACTAAAAAAAGCTAGACCTTATTTGTCCATAAAAAGGGGATATGAATTTTGACCCTCCCTCCAAACCTAGGCGAGCCCATGTAAACAATAAAGATGGCCGCGAGCTACGAACGTTCAGGAGGGTTAAGCCTCGGTCTTTTGTGTATCGAGTCCGTTTGCAAATCTTATTCAAATTTTTATTTTTACTATTATTTCTATTTATATTAATTATAATATGGAAAATATTCAAAGAATTAAGCCGGGAAAGAAGAAAACGACGCCTTCTTTAAAACACGTGACGTCAGAGATTGTTTACATAGGCTCGGTATGCGCGAAAATCGTGCGCGGACCACTAGTACGCTTATGTCTAGGCCCTAGAGGCCTAGTCTCTACTCCTTCTACAATACACATCCGTGATAAAGTTCTTCGCCAATTTTCTAAAACGCTTTTTTACTATCCGCGACCTCGGCTTCACCGCTCTACGTCTAAACCTTGCCCTAATATTGTAGCAGTCGACGGGGTCACGAGGCTGAACTAATTTTTATTTTACGATACTAAAAGCGCCCCCAAGCGAGAAAACACGGCGAACTAAATTTGTTAAAAAAATATTCTCGCTTCGCGATAGGCACAGGCCTAGATCATCTCGGATGCTCCGGTTTCACTATTGCTTGATTGGTCTTATATTTCGCAGAAGAATAGATAAAAAAAAAAATCACTTGATTTTCCATTTCACCCTCCCTTTAAGTTCCCTCCCATCTAGTTCCATTTTCACTCAAATGATTGGAACAACACTTTTTTTTAGTCTTACGGAAATGGAAATTGCATATCATACTTAATTTTATTATGTTACAAAAAAAAGGTTGGCGCACATACCATTACGAGGTTTTTTCCACCTTGGGCCATTCCTTGCGCCGCGTTTTGCGGTCTTCTGTTAATTTGTTGTTGCCGTCTTCTTTGATAGTCCTTGTCCATGGTCAGAGCTGCCAATCCTTTTCCTAAGGAACCCGTGATACGAGACACGGCGCCCGCAGCTCCACCTATAGTCAGTAATAGATTAATAAACAGGAGTTGCGCATATTCGAGAATATTATTATTCGAGAACTCTAACGTTATTATTATTATTACAGAATTTTAATCAAACCCTTAGGTCAAATTTGTAATTTTTGAACTGCCATTTTTTAGTCTATTTTAGAAAATTTGAGAATTTTATTGCTATTTTATAATCGATTAAAGAAATCAAAAGCCATTTACTGGCTTTTATAATCGATTAAAGAAATCAAAAGCCATTTACTGGCTTTTATAATCGATTATTCTGTTAATTTTGACGATTAATCGAACTGGAGATCTAATAAGCATTGACTATTCTAACAGTATTTGAAAAGAATTTAATCGATTAATTTTTTGAGTTTTATGTATGACTATTCTGTAATTTCATTACTATTTTACAATCGATTAAAGAAATCAAATGCCATTTATTGGCTTTTAGAATCGATTATTCTGTAAATTTTGATGATTAATCGAACCGGAGATCCAATAAGCATTGAGTATTCTAATAGTATTTTAAAATAATTTAATCGATTAATTTTTTGGGTTTCATATATGACTATTCTGTAATTTCATTACTATTTTATAATCGATTAACAAAATCAAAAGCCGTTTACTGACTTTTATAATCGATTATTCTGTAATATTTGACGATTAATCGAACTGGAGATATAATAAGCATTAACTATTCTCATAGTGTTTTGGAAAAAATTTAATCGATTAATTTTTTGAGTTTTGTATATGACTATTTTGTAATTTCATTACTATTTTATAATCGATTAACGAAATCAAAAACCATTTACTGGCTTTTATAATAGATTATTCTGTAATATTTGACGATTAATCGAACTGGAGATCTAATAAACAATAGTATTTGTAAAAAATTTAATCGATTAATTTTTTGGGTTTTATATATGACTATTTTGTAATTTCATTAATCGATTAATGAAATCAAAAGCCATTTACTGGCTTTTAGAATCGATTATTCTGTAAGTTTTGACGATTAATCGAACCGGAGATCCAATAAGCATTGACTATTCTAACAGTGTTTGAAAACAATTTAATCGATTAATTTTTTTGGTTTTATTATAAGGCTATCTTATTGCTATTTTAGAAACACTCGATTAACGAAACCAATAGCCATTTACTGGCTTTTAGCATCGATTATTTTGTAATATTTGATGAATACTCAAATTGGAGATCTAATAAGCATTAACTATTCTAACAGTATTTGAAAAGAATTTAATCGATTAATTAATCGGGTTATATACAAGACCTGTAATTTTGTCGATTAATCGAGGTTTCGAATAATCAATTCAAAAAGAATTTAATCGATTAATTAATCGGGTTATACATAAGACCTCTGTAATTTTGACGATTAATCGAGGTTTCAAATAATCAATTCGAAAAGAATTTAATCGATTAATTAATCGGGTTATATACAAGATCTCTGTGTAATTTTGACGATTAATCGAGGTTTCAAATAATAAATTCAAAAAGAATTTAATCGATTAATTAATCGGGTTATATACAAGACTGTGTAATTTTGACGATTAATCGAGGTTTCAAATATTCAATTCGAAAAGAATTTAATCGATTAATTAATCGGGTTATATATAAGACCTCTGTAATTTTGAGGATTAATCGATGTTTCGAATAATCAATTCAAATCATTTGATTTACTGATTTTCACAAAATAAATTATTTGATATTAGTCGATTAATAGAACAGTTTTTGACCTTGAAAATAATCGATTAATCTAATCGTGTTCCTAATAGGAATTTACTTTTCTAATCGTGATTGAACCAAAGTTCTTAATCATTAATTCCAGTAAAACCTTAATCAATAAAATTAGCGCCATATTTATTAAGTAATTAGTTAAAATTAACATTAAATTTAAATACCGTTATACTTTAATTGACATTTGAGATTAAGAAATTAAGAAATTATATTTGTAATGGAGGTAGGTAGTACTCACCGACTGTATGTCCGAGCAAACTCTTGACCCCTAAGGCCAGACCCTCGGCGAATTCTTCGGGTCCTTCGATAGCCCCTTGAATGGGCTCGTAGAAAAAATCGCCGATACCCGATTTGATGCCCAATAAAAGACCAACGGGGTTGCCTATCACGTCTAATCCCAGCAGAAGCACGTAAAATTGCTTAATAGCCTTGACGACAAAAGCGCAAAAATCTCAGAAAATGTTCGAGAATGCAGCAAAAAAACATGTTGGGAAAACTCACCTGACTACTGTAGTGTGAAACAGCTGCGTTGATTAGCTGCTGATTGGTCATGAAACTGTTGTTTCTTTCGAAATAGTTCAATCTAATTGGACCAAAGAATGATTTTAGCACAATGACCAGAAGATACAGACTATTATCACGGGAAGTATAAGACTGTTGTTAACCAAGTGCTTTATTAGTTCCGATCTCGGCGTCAGTTATGGAATGACGCTTTTGGAGTTTTAAGCGTTGCCTACGCTATATCAAGGCCCGAGTACGGCACCCAATTTCCATTGAAAAACTGACAATTTAATTCGCCGTTTTTTCCCACCAGGAGCGCTTGTAGCAGGACCTGTGTGACGTCATATTATTTGAAATACTTATTTTCCCGCGCTAGAAAAGGCGACGAGACGGGCGAGTAGAGAGTTTAAGCATCCCCTATACGCGTACGTGTAGCCACCTTTGACAATGCATTGGTCTAATGCACTGTGGAAGGTAGCTACACGTACGCGTTTAGGGGATGCTTAAACTCTCTAGTAGCTCCCGGCTTAAGCCTTAAGGGAGAACGGGTCGGGATTGGGTACGTGCGTGTACGCTGTACGCGGCAGCGGTTTCGGCCGATTTCGGCGTCGATTGGGAATGGGAGTTTGGGACATTCTAGAAAATTATTTAAGGCCATTGTTACATAATCATGCTCGCGACCCTTATGATCTTCTTACAATCAGAAAAACACTAATTTATTTATACACTATCCCGAAAGATTTTAAATGTGAATAAATAATTAAATGGTAATTGCAACAAGTTTAAAGTGTTAGTGACATAATTTTCGTCACCCACAAACTTAAAATGCTAAAAAAAATCCTTGAAAAATCTAGTTTATTATGATATGTTTACTTTTGTATTTGGTTTCGTAGAAATTTGTAAAATTGCAATCAAAGTTTAGTGTTTGGAAAAGACCTAGTTAAAATTTTGTTTAGCTTGATGACGTAGTAAGGAGAAATTTTCACTCTAGATGTCGCTCACGTGACGCCTATAAGTGTCTCAGCGCCGCGTTAAGCCTATTTTATTCAGATTCGCGCGGCATTAGTAGACTCGGGAGTCTCGCGCTTGGCTTTTCCGCGAGATGCCGTGAGTGACGTATCAAGGAGAAAACCCGCCAAATATCTTCTCCGCAAAATTTGCTTTTGGCCCCCAAATTTCAAGTTTTCAAAGTGTTTTTTCCCGCGTTTTCCTTCATATTTAAATATTAATCAAGCATATTTTTGGAATCAGAAGAGTTTAAACTCTCAAAAAAGTAAGGTTTTCTTCAGATTTGAGATAATTTTTAAATCACGTCGCTATTCCTTTAAGTGAAAAACTTTCAACATGCTTGTTTCGTATCATGAACAATGACATAACAATGAATAGTTTCAATTATCGTTTTTGATAAAAATAATAATTATCATTATTATAAATCTTTCTAATAATAATAAAAATATATTATAACTATTAGAATATTAGAATAATTACGCATTATTAATAGCATTGAAATGCTGGAAAATAGTAATTTTTTATTAAAAAAATTGGCCCATCATATTTATGCACGCTCCCTCCAATTTCAAATAAATGGAAGATCCCTTAAAATGGGACTGCTACGAGCGCCGTCTGCGAAAAGAAAAGAGCAAAAAACAAGGTGTCGCGTTCCTTAAAAGTCCCCCCTAGCCAGAAGAGCGTACTCGGGCCTTGATATAGCGTAGGCAACATTCTAAGCTAAGGACCCGGGTGGGAAGTAAGGAGTTTTTTTAAAACTGGACATTAGGCCAGCGAACCCGGGTCTGGAATAAATAAACTGGTCCATGACCATTGACCAGGGATCGAGCTTCGTCTGCTAAACTAAAGAAGTGGATAATAGACCCAAGGTCACCCAACCAACAAATCTTTTGAATTCTTATAACGGCTCAGATCTCGTTCTACCAGTTTTGAGGTGAGAAAGGGATAGACTGATTGGCTCAATTTTGCCATGCGCAGAACCTGTTTTCCCACAAGAGTCAGACTCTGTCGAGACTAGTCCAATCAGAAAAATAAGAGATTTATTTTCGTAGCTCAACGACAGATGGTGCTACAGGCAACCTTGTTAGTCACGTGATCATATCCTTTAGAATTAGATGGAGACGAGACCCAGCCAGCTTCTTTATTTGTTGGTTGGGTCTATTAAAATAGTTGAGTTAATGACTGGACTCTGGTTTTTCTCGAATTTTCTTAGCAGTCTCATGGACCACTGACCCCTCCGATTTAATTTTTAAACTGGACCAAGCAATTTTTAACTGCGGTCATTTGCCCTGTGCCACCACCTTATTTCCCACGCAGCTACTAAGGACTAATTTTGGCGTCAGCAACAGATTTATGTCAGTTCTGACGTCATGGCCTAGGTAGGCTTAGCTTTGTCAGTGGGCGGTGGCCATGTTTGGTACCGCTTTGGTTCTATGGGCAAGATAGCATGGATGACGTCACACTTAAGTCTTTTAGACTGCTCTATAGGATCTAATGAAACTTTTACGTCACTTTCCCACGCTCCTAACCTAGAAAACTATATTCCCCCACTGTCGAATTCTTTCGTAAGTTTAGGAGAATCTCGATACTGGGATTGGGAAGCGTAATTTCGATCTCCAATGCCAAATAGAATTTTTTCTAACAGCAATATGTACTGTACAAAGCGTTAAAGTCTTATACTTCTCAGGATAGAACTCATTAACTTCCATTATGATTTTTCATATAAATTTCTTAGTAACAATTCCTTAAAATTTTAAAAGATGTCTTTGTCTTACTTGAATACAACGTCTTGAACTTCCGTTATGGTGACACCGATACTTTGCAATAGCAGATTGAGAAAGTCCGAATGGATTCCGAAACTCTGTTGGTGTCCATCCGTCGATCCCGAATCCACGCCCCCCGACATTGAGAAGCTCAGATGAACCTGAATAAGGAGTCACGTTTAATTACTCCTATTTAAATACGATTTAAGGAAGGGGTGGAGGGGTTTTACCTTCAATGGCGAGAAATGTAGATTATCAAAGAAACTCTTCTGTTCTTGGTAGAAATAGTCCTTGGCGAGACCTTTCAAATCAATAGCCGCCGTTTCCTTGTCCAGCGATAGTTTTTCCTCCTAACAAATAAAAACAATTTCGAGTTGAATTTAAAATTGGGCATTTTATAATTAACTTCATTTGATTTTTAACAAGAAGTGATATTTTTTCCACATTAGCAACGGGTCTCTGAGTAATCTCTCAACATAGATAGAAAAGTTCGGATTAAATAAGATTAGAAATGAAATATTCGAAACCAAACTAGATACGATTAATAGATCCATAAAGAAAGTTCGATTAATCGATTAGAGTTCTCGAATATTCGGACACCGACAGGGTAACCTTAAAGCAAAGCGCGGATCCCCTACAAGTTGACTTTGCTTACGAACTCCAGTTTTGGCTTGGCGAAGGCAGGAGACATTTGTGGGCGGGATTTATAAGTGCACTTATAAACCCCGTCCACTAGCCTTTGCCAAGCCAAAACCCGGAGTTCAGGAGGAAAGTTACCTTTATAGGGGAGTCGCTGGACACGCGCTTTGCTTTAAAGCAAATGTCGGCTCCCGTCCGTAGAGGTTCTATCATGCTGATTAAGGTAAGGACATATACCAAATTTTACCTTACCAAAGTCAGGAACCAATCAGAATTCGTCCACGAGAGCAGAGCTTAAAGCAAAGCGCGGATCCCCTACAAATTGACTTTCCTTAGGAACTCCAGTTCTGGCTTGGCGAAGGCAAGAGACATTTGTGGGCGGGATTTATAAGTCCACTTATAAATCCCGCCCACTAGCCTCCGCCAAGCTAAACCCGGAGTTCAGGAGGAAAGTCAACTTGTAGGGGATCCACCGGAGCCGCGCTTTGCTTTAAACTAACCTTTGCTAGGCTAAGCGGTCAGTCTACACCCCCTAACTAGTCTGCTACTACGAACTTTCTAATGACGTCACACCCTCCTATCTATCCTCTGTAATGGCAGCCTGCTGAAACTTTCAAAATTCCCTGCCTTTTCGACCCATTTTTAAATTCCCTGCCTTTTCCGACCCATTTTTAAATTCCCTGCCTTTTCCGACCCATTTTTAAATTCCCTGCCTTTTCCGACCCATTTTTAAATCCCCTGCCTTTTCCGACCCATTTTTAAATTCCCTGCCTTTTCGACCCATTTTTAAATTCCCTGCCTTTTCGACCCATTTTTAAATTCCCTGCCTTTTCGACCCATTTTTAAATTCCGCCTTTTCCGACCCATTTTTAAATTCCCTGCCTTTTCGACCCATTTTTAAATTCCCTGACTTTTCCGACCCATTTTTAAATTCCCTGCCTTTTCGACCCATTTTTAAATTCTTTGCCTTTTCGACCCATTTTTAAATTCTTTGCCTTTTCGACCCATTTTTAAATTCCGCCTTTTCCGACCCATTTTTAAATTCCCTGCCTTTTCGACCCATTTTTAAATTCCCTGCCTTTTCGACCCATTTTTAAATTCCCTGCCCTTTCGACCCATTTTTAAATTCCCTGACTTTTCCGACCCATTTTTAAATTCCCTGCCTTTTCGACCCATTTTTAAATTCCCTGACTTTTCCGACCCATTTTTAAATTCCCTGACTTTTCCGACCCATTTTTAAATTCCCTGCCTTTCCGACCCATTTTTAAATTCCCTGACTTTTCCAGGATTTCCAGGTACTGTGGCAACCCTGTTTTGCTTAAAGTGTTAGTGACATAATTTTCGTCATCCTCAAACTTAAAATGCTAAAAAAATCCTTGAAAAATCTAGTTTATTATGATATGTTTACTTTTGTATTTGGTTTCGTAGAAATTTGTAAAATTGCAATCAAAGTTTTGTGTTTGGAAAAGGCCTAGTTAAAATTTTGTTTCGCTTGATGACGTAGTAAGGAGAAACCAGAAACTTTCACTCTAGATGTCGCTCACGTGACGCCTATAAGTGTCTCAGCGCCGCGTTAAGCCTATTTTATTCAGATTCGCGCCGCATTAGTAGACTCGGGAGTCTCGCGCTTGGCTTTTCCGCGAGATGCCGTGAGTGACGTAGCAAGGAGAAAACCCGCCAAAAATCTTCTCCGCAAATTTGCTTTTGTCCCCCAAATTTCAAGTTTTCAAACTGTTTTTCTGTGTTTTCCTTCATATTTAAATATTAATCAAGCATATTTTTGGAATCAGAAGAGTTTAAACTCTCAAAAAAGTAAGGTTTTCTTTAGATTTGAGATAATTTTTAAATCAAGTCGCTATTCCTTTAAATTCGTAAATCATCCGAAAGAGGGCGCCCATTACCTAAGTCCGAAAGCATCGTTTAAGAAACGTAATCAGATGGCGTTCTGTTCGTATTTGGATACGTGACGTTACGTTAACGATACGGTTTCGCAAGGCTTAGTGGACTACTTGCTTAAGATGAAATTTAGACTTCCAGGATATGATTCTTTAGACACAATTCGCTATGTTTTTAGCTTTTCAACTCCACTAAATTTTGCACAATATCCTATTTCCCAAACCCATAAGAGAACCCCAAATGTGAACACCCAGACCCTAAATATCGAACACTGGACACAATCGTGAACACCAATGATAATTAAAGGGTAGGAGTAAAAAAGTTCTTATGTTTAACCAAGAAGTGATATCTAGTTTATTAGGGAGAAGGTATAAATTCGTCTGCACATTCATAATCTAGCTTTATCTGCAGTCCAAACGTAAGTCCGGAGTTAATCCCCGCCCCCTCTAAATTACAACCAGCATCTCATTGGTTCTTGAGAACTCACTTCAGCGCGGCGCGAATGGCAAAAATTACGTACTTTCCGACTGAGGAGAGTGTAGCAAAATAGCGAGGTGTCCTCCTTTTACGTCCCCCTTGTATTTTGAAAGGGGGACTGGGACTATGGCACGCGAATACAAAGGCATCTTGCACCTTCTCCCTAGTAAACTAGATATCCCCTCTTGGTCATGCATGCACTTACTGGTGAATTCCAGATTCTCCATGGTGATGCCTCCCAGGAACAAGGCGACGTTCATGTCGTGTGTGCGCATGACCACTTTGGTCCCAATATCGTACAGAGCGAAACTCAACATTTTCGACTCTTCATTCAGTCCCGAGGCTCGACAAACTTCCAGCGCGATCTAGATCAGTTCAGTTCAAACGTCAAAGAGAAAAGTCTACTTAAAGGGTTAGCGACACCAAAAATCAAAATTTTTAAAATTAAACCATTGCAATCCTATCCGAAAGAACAAATCTTCTTGATTCAGAATATGCAGTTTATAATTTCTTTCTGATTTTTTAAGTCTTATTCAAAACCTACTTACTGAACTTTATCCAACCATTCTATCAATTTAAAATTGAGGTACCCCTGGTGACGTCACGATCGAGAGCACGTGCCCCGAACTCTTTATCAGGAGCTTAGGCGCTAAACCAATAATTAGGCTTAGCATTTGCAACGAGAAATGACAAATACTTGACGCGCTTTAATAGCAAACGGTACCCTTAATGACGTCACCAGGGGTACAAATACATTTCTTTGCTTTGAAGCGTGTTCAAAGGTGGGTATTTTCTTTTTCATATTACAAAAAGAATAAATTTATTTGAATCGTTTCACTTGGGATATAAGCTTAGATGTTTAGAAACCAAAACTAGCCATTTTTCAAAAAAGGTGTCTCTAACCCTTTAAGAACGCGATGCGATGAAATTAAAGGTATTAGTGTTCATTATACCTCGTTTATGTTGAAGGTCAGATCGAGGTCGGTCATTTGCGTGTTTTCTCTGTCAGTCGTTGTCGTTTCGGAGTCGGTCAGAGCGCCCGCTTTCGTAACTTGCTTCAAGGCCTTGGCATTTATATTCTCTGCCAAGGCGTTCGTCTAACGAGAAACATTTTAGAAATCGGTTAATTAATAACAAGACTAATTAAGCTTATCAAATTGTTCATCAACAACTGAAACGGATGAGTATTGTAGCATGGCTGCAATACTGGATTAATTATTCGAAATAAAATTACTAAATTAGATTAATCACCTTCTGTATTCATTAATCGAAATAAAATTACTAAATTAGATTAATCACCTTTTGTATTCATTAATCGAAACAAAATTAGACTAATCACCTCTTGTATTCATTAATCGAAACAAAATTAGATTAATCACCTCTTGTATTCATTAATCGAAACAAAATTAGATTAATCACGTCTTGTATTCATTAATCGAAGCAAAATTAGATTAATCACCTCTTGTATTCATTAATCGAAACAAAATTAGATTAATCACGTCCTGTATTCATTAATCGAAACAAAATTAGATTAATCACGTCTTGTATTCATTAATCGAAACAAAATTAGATTAATCACGTCTTGTATTCATTAATCGAAACAAAATTAGATTAATCACGTCTTGTATTCATTAATCGAAACAAAATTAGATTAATCACCTCTTGTATTCATTAATCGAAACAAAATTAGATTAATCACGTCTAGAATTCATTAATCGAAACAAAATTAGATTAATCACGTCTAGAATTCATTAATCGAAACAAAATTAGATTAATCACCTCTTGTATTCATTAATCGAAACAAAATTAGATTAATCACGTCCTGTATTCATTAATCGAAACAAAATTAGATTAATCACGTCTTGTATTCATTAATCGAAACAAAATTAGATTAATCACGTCTTGTATTCATTAATCGAAACAAAATTAGATTAATCACGTCTTGTATTCATTAATCGAAACAAAATTAGATTAATCACGTCTAGAATTCATTAATCGAAACAAAATTAGATTAATCACCTCTTGTATTCATTAATCGAAACAAAATTAGATTAATCACCTCTTGTATTCATTAATCGAAACAAAATTAGATTAATCACGTCTTGTATTCATTAATCGAAACAAAATTAGATTAATCACGTCTTGTATTCATTAATCGAAACAAAATTAGATTAATCACGTCTTGTATTCATTAATCGAAACAAAATTAGATTAATCACGTCTTGTATTCATTAATCGAAACAAAATTAGATTAATCACCTCTTGTATTCATTAATCGAAACAAAATTAGATTAATCACGTCTTGTATTCATTAATCGAAACAAAATTAGATTAATCACGTCTTGTATTCATTAATCGAAACAAAATTAGATTAATCACGTCTTGTATTCATTAATCGAAACAAAATTAGATTAATCACGTCTAGAATTCATTAATCGAAACAAAATTAGATTAATCACGTCTAGAATTCATTAATCGAAACAAAATTAGATTAATCACCTCTTGTATTCATTAATCGAAACAAAATTAGATTAATCACGTCTTGTATTCATTAATCGAAACAAAATTAGATTAATCACCTCTTGTATTCATTAATCGAAACAAAATTAGATTAATCACGTCTTGTAATCATTAATCGAAACAAAATTAGATTAATCACGTCTTGTATTCATTAATCGAAACAAAATTAGATTAATCACGTCTTGTATTCATTAATCGAAACAAAATTAGATTAATCACGTCTTGTATTCATTAATCGAAACAAAATTAGATTAATCACGTCTAGAATTCATTAATCGAAACAAAATTAGATTAATCACCTCTTGTATTCATTAATCGAAACAAAATTAGATTAATCACCTCTTGTATTCATTAATCGAAACAAAATTAGATTAATCACGTCTTGTATTCATTAATCGAAACAAAATTAGATTAATCACCTCTTGTATTCATTAATCGAAACAAAATTAGATTAATCACGTCTTGTATTCATTAATCGAAACAAAATTAGATTAATCACGTCCTGTATTCATTAATCGAAACAAAATTAGATTAATCACGTCTTGTATTCATTAATCGAAACAAAATTAGATTAATCACGTCTTGTATTCATTAATCGAAACAAAATTAGATTAATCACGTCTTGTATTCATTAATCGAAACAAAATTAGATTAATCACGTCTAGAATTCATTAATCGAAACAAAATTAGATTAATCACCTCTTGTATTCATTAATCGAAACAAAATTAGATTAATCACGTCTTGTATTCATTAATCGAAACAAAATTAGATTAATCACGTCTAGAATTCATTAATCGAAACAAAATTAGATTAATCACCTCTTGTATTCATTAATCGAAACAAAATTAGATTAATCACCTCTTGTATTCATTAATCGAAACAAAATTAGATTAATCACGTCTTGTATTCATTAATCGAAGCAAAATTAGATTAATCACCTCTTGTATTCATTAATCGAAACAAAATTAGATTAATCACGTCCTGTATTCATTAATCGAAACAAAATTAGATTAATCACGTCTTGTATTCATTAATCGAAACAAAATTAGATTAATCACGTCTTGTATTCATTAATCGAAACAAAATTAGATTAATCACCTCTTGTATTCATTAATCGAAACAAAATTAGATTAATCACGTCTAGAATTCATTAATCGAAACAAAATTAGATTAATCACGTCTAGAATTCATTAATCGAAACAAAATTAGATTAATCACCTCTTGTATTCATTAATCGAAACAAAATTAGATTAATCACGTCCTGTATTCATTAATCGAAACAAAATTAGATTAATCACGTCTTGTATTCATTAATCGAAACAAAATTAGATTAATCACGTCTTGTATTCATTAATCGAAACAAAATTAGATTAATCACGTCTTGTATTCATTAATCGAAACAAAATTAGATTAATCACGTCTAGAATTCATTAATCGAAACAAAATTAGATTAATCACCTCTTGTATTCATTAATCGAAACAAAATTAGATTAATCACCTCTTGTATTCATTAATCGAAACAAAATTAGATTAATCACGTCTTGTATTCATTAATCGAAACAAAATTAGATTAATCACGTCTTGTATTCATTAATCGAAACAAAATTAGATTAATCACGTCTTGTATTCATTAATCGAAACAAAATTAGATTAATCACCTCTTGTATTCATTAATCGAAACAAAATTAGATTAATCACGTCTTGTAATCATTAATCGAAACAAAATTAGATTAATCACGTCTTGTATTCATTAATCGAAACAAAATTAGATTAATCACGTCTTGTATTCATTAATCGAAACAAAATTAGATTAATCACGTCTTGTATTCATTAATCGAAACAAAATTAGATTAATCACGTCTAGAATTCATTAATCGAAACAAAATTAGATTAATCACCTCTTGTATTCATTAATCGAAACAAAATTAGATTAATCACGTCTTGTATTCATTAATCGAAACAAAATTAGATTAATCACGTCTTGTATTCATTAATCGAAACAAAATTAGATTAATCACGTCTAGAATTCATTAATCGAAACAAAATTAGATTAATCACCTCTTGTATTCATTAATCGAAACAAAATTAGATTAATCACCTCTTGTATTCATTAATCGAAACAAAATTAGATTAATCACGTCTTGTATTCATTAATCGAAACAAAATTAGATTAATCACGTCTTGTATTCATTAATCGAAACAAAATTAGATTAATCACGTCTTGTATTCATTAATCGAAACAAAATTAGATTAATCACCTCTTGTATTCATTAATCGAAACAAAATTAGATTAATCACGTCTTGTAATCATTAATCGAAACAAAATTAGATTAATCACGTCTTGTATTCATTAATCGAAACAAAATTAGATTAATCACGTCTTGTATTCATTAATCGAAACAAAATTAGATTAATCACGTCTTGTATTCATTAATCGAAACAAAATTAGATTAATCACGTCTAGAATTCATTAATCGAAACAAAATTAGATTAATCACCTCTTGTATTCATTAATCGAAACAAAATTAGATTAATCACCTCTTGTATTCATTAATCGAAACAAAATTAGATTAATCACGTCTTGTATTCATTAATCGAAACAAAATTAGATTAATCACCTCTTGTATTCATTAATCGAAACAAAATTAGATTAATCACGTCTTGTATTCATTAATCGAAACAAAATTAGATTAATCACGTCCTGTATTCATTAATCGAAACAAAATTAGATTAATCACGTCTTGTATTCATTAATCGAAACAAAATTAGATTAATCACGTCTTGTATTCATTAATCGAAACAAAATTAGATTAATCACGTCTTGTATTCATTAATCGAAACAAAATTAGATTAATCACGTCTAGAATTCATTAATCGAAACAAAATTAGATTAATCACCTCTTGTATTCATTAATCGAAACAAAATTAGATTAATCACGTCTTGTATTCATTAATCGAAACAAAATTAGATTAATCACGTCTAGAATTCATTAATCGAAACAAAATTAGATTAATCACCTCTTGTATTCATTAATCGAAACAAAATTAGATTAATCACCTCTTGTATTCATTAATCGAAACAAAATTAGATTAATCACGTCTTGTATTCATTAATCGAAGCAAAATTAGATTAATCACCTCTTGTATTCATTAATCGAAACAAAATTAGATTAATCACGTCCTGTATTCATTAATCGAAACAAAATTAGATTAATCACGTCTTGTATTCATTAATCGAAACAAAATTAGATTAATCACGTCTTGTATTCATTAATCGAAACAAAATTAGATTAATCACCTCTTGTATTCATTAATCGAAACAAAATTAGATTAATCACGTCTAGAATTCATTAATCGAAACAAAATTAGATTAATCACGTCTAGAATTCATTAATCGAAACAAAATTAGATTAATCACCTCTTGTATTCATTAATCGAAACAAAATTAGATTAATCACGTCCTGTATTCATTAATCGAAACAAAATTAGATTAATCACGTCTTGTATTCATTAATCGAAACAAAATTAGATTAATCACGTCTTGTATTCATTAATCGAAACAAAATTAGATTAATCACGTCTTGTATTCATTAATCGAAACAAAATTAGATTAATCACGTCTAGAATTCATTAATCGAAACAAAATTAGATTAATCACCTCTTGTATTCATTAATCGAAACAAAATTAGATTAATCACCTCTTGTATTCATTAATCGAAACAAAATTAGATTAATCACGTCTTGTATTCATTAATCGAAACAAAATTAGATTAATCACGTCTTGTATTCATTAATCGAAACAAAATTAGATTAATCACGTCTTGTATTCATTAATCGAAACAAAATTAGATTAATCACCTCTTGTATTCATTAATCGAAACAAAATTAGATTAATCCGGTCTTGTAATCATTAATCGAAACAAAATTAGATTAATCACGTCTTGTATTCATTAATCGAAACAAAATTAGATTAATCACGTCTTGTATTCATTAATCGAAACAAAATTAGATTAATCACGTCTTGTATTCATTAATCGAAACAAAATTAGATTAATCACGTCTAGAATTCATTAATCGAAACAAATATAGATTAATCACCTCTTGTATTCATTAATCGAAACAAAATTAGATTAATCACCTCTTGCATTCATTAATCGAAACAAAATTAGATTAATCACGTCTTGTATTCATTAATCGAAACAAAATTAGATTAATCACCTCTTGTATTCATTAATCGAAACAAAATTAGATTAATCACGTCTTGTATTCATTAATCGAAACAAAATTAGATTAATCACGTCTTGTATTCATTAATCGAAACAAAATTAGATTAATCACGTCTTGTATTCATTAATCGAAACAAAATTAGATTAATCACGTCTAGAATTCATTAATCGAAACAAAATTAGATTAATCACCTCTTGTATTCATTAATCGAAACAAAATTAGATTAATCACGTCTTGTATTCATTAATCGAAACAAAATTAGATTAATCACGTCTAGAATTCATTAATCGAAACAAAATTAGATTAATCACCTCTTGTATTCATTAATCGAAACAAAATTAGATTAATCACCTCTTGTATTCATTAATCGAAACAAAATTAGATTAATCACGTCTTGTATTCATTAATCGAAGCAAAATTAGATTAATCACCTCTTGTATTCATTAATCGAAACAAAATTAGATTAATCACGTCTTGTATTCATTAATCGAAACAAAATTAGATTAATCACCTCTTGTATTCATTAATCGAAACAAAATTAGATTAATCACGTCTTGTAATCATTAATCGAAACAAAATTAGATTAATCACGTCTTGTATTCATTAATCGAAACAAAATTAGATTAATCACGTCTTGTATTCATTAATCGAAACAAAATTAGATTAATCACGTCTAGAATTCATTAATCGAAACAAAATTAGATTAATCACGTCTAGAATTCATTAATCGAAACAAAATTAGATTAATCACGTCTTGTATTCATTAATCGAAACAAAATTAGATTAATCACGTCTTGTATTCATTAATCGAAACAAAATTAGATTAATCACGTCTAGAATTCATTAATCGAAACAAAATTAGATTAATCACCTCTTGTATTCATTAATCGAAACAAAATTAGATTAATCACCTCTTGTATTCATTAATCGAAACAAAATTAGATTAATCACCTCTTGTATTCATTAATCGAAACAAAATTAGATTAATCACGTCTTGTATTCATTAATCGAAACAAAATTAGATTAATCACGTCTTGTATTCATTAATCGAAACAAAATTAGATTAATCACGTCTTGTATTCATTAATCGAAACAAAATTAGATTAATCACGTCTTGTATTCATTAATCGAAACAAAATTAGATTAATCACGTCTTGTATTCATTAATCGAAACAAAATTAGATTAATCACCTCTTGTATTCATTAATCGAAACAAAATTAGATTAATCACGTCTTGTATTCATTAATCGAAACAAAATTAGATTAATCACGTCTTGTATTCATTAATCGAAACAAAATTAGATTAATCACGTCTTGTATTCATTAATCGAAACAAAATTAGATTAATCACGTCTTGTATTCATTAATCGAAACAAAATTAGATTAATCACGTCTTGTATTCATTAATCGAAACAAAATTAGATTAATCACCTCTTGTATTCATTAATCGAAACAAAATTAGATTAATCACCTCTTGTATTCATTAATCGAAACAAAATTAGATTAATCACCTCTTGTATTCATTAATCGAAACAAAATTAGATTAATCACCTCTTGTATTCATTAATCGAAACAAAATTAGATTAATCACCTCTTGTATTCATTAATCGAAACAAAATTAGATTAATCACCTCTTGTATTCATTAATCTATTTTAAAACCCAGCAATTAATTCAAGAATTATATTATTGTAAAGAACTATCTACAAGACTTATTAAACATACCAGAACTTCCAAAAATTAACCGAAAAAAGTAATAAAGGGTATCTTCTCTAATTTTGAGAATTTTAGGAAAATATATCCTAAAATTAATAATCGAATTCGATTGATTACTCAAAATTAATCGATAAAAATTTCGAATAATCATCAAATTCTAGTGCCATATTTCTTCGCAATCCCGAGCGCAATCGCACAATTGATTAATCGATTAAAAACATTGGAAGCGCAATTAGACTACCACAATTGATTAATCGATTAAAATAATTGAAAGCGCAATTACACTACCACAATTGATTAATCGATTAAAATCATTGAAAGCGCAATTACACTACCACAATTGATTAATCGATTAAAAACATTGAATGCGCAATTACATCACCAAAATTGATTAATCGATTAAAAACATTAGAAGCGCACCTTCACTAGCGCAATTGTTTAATCGATTAAAAACATTAGAAGCGCACCTTCACTAGCGCTATTGTTTAATCGATTAAAAACATTAGAAGCGCACCTTCACTAGCGCAATTGATTAATCGATCAAACACATTAGAAGCGCACCTTCACTACCACAATTGATTAATCGATCAAACACATTAGAAGCGCACCTTCACCACCACAATCGATTAATCGATTACAAACACATTGGTAACGCTATTACACTACCACAATTGATTAATTCATTACATTGATAGCGCACCTTCACTACCGCAATTGATTAATCGATTAAACACATTAGAAGCGCAAATTCACTACCGCAATTGATTAATCGATTAAAAACATTGGTGGCGCAATTACACTACCACAATCGAAATTTAAAATTAGACACTCACGGTAGCGGAGGCCGCCGATTCAGGGAGGGCTGGCGCGCTCTCCGGTGTGGGAATACTGGTGGCGATCTTCATCAACTGCATCGTCTTCATATCCGAAATGCTAATCTTCAGAGATGGCAATTCACCTTTCAACTTCATCCTATCAAAAGCGCGTGTCAAAGTATTTCACTCTCCGTTACGACGTCACCTTTGGATAAAAGGGGGCGGGGACTTACTTGGGAATTCGCGGGTCGTCAGTGACGATGGCTTTTTGGAATTCAACATTGACATTCATGGGCTGCAGAATATGCAAGGCGTCTTGACGCTTCTCAACATCAAGCCAAGATAAACCTGAACAAACAAGACGATGACGTCACCACGCTATTAGCCTTATTCCTGATCAGCGCAATCTACCTATAGCGGCGGCGACTTTGAGAACTACTGTAATGGGCAAGCCAACCACTCCAGAATGATGTCGCCAAAAATCTGGTGACGTCACTGAAGGGGGCACTCTCGGCCCGGGGTCTGACCAAAAATTAGCCCGCGCTTTAAAAAAGCTAGTTGAAGTTAATTTCAGCCTCATTATTTGAATTAAATTACGAAATAGGGACTAAATGGGGCTCCAAACTTCTTTCTCGACCATATCCAACACTTGCCTAAAGGTAAAACCGAGGGGGCCGTCGCTCCTTCAAATCTCGTACACCTGGTTTTTTAAATCATTCAAATCACATAAATCACTTCCCAAATCTAGAAAATCACTAAAATCGCTATGAAATCAATCAAATCCTTCAAATCGCTGCACAAATCAATGAAATCGCTAGTAAATCATTCAAATCAGTGAAATCAATCGTAAATCAGTCAAATCACTATACAAAGCAGTCAAATCAAGAAATCATCAAATCAATCAAATCACTAGAATCACTATGAAATCACTACCAAATCAATCAAATCACTAGCAAATCATTCGAATCACTACCAAATCATTCAAATCGCATCAAATCATTCAAATCCTCGACAAATCATTCAAATCGCATCAAATCATTCAAATCCTCGACAAATCATTCAAATCGCACCAAATCATTCAAATCACTACCAAATCATGCAAATCGCACTAAATCATTCAAATCCTCGACAAATCATTTGAATCACTAGCAAATCATTCAAATCACTACCAAATCATTCAAATCACTACCAAATCATTCAAATCACTAGCAAATCATTCAAATCACTAGCAAATCATTCAAATCACTAGCAAATCATTCAAATCACTAGCAAATCATTCGAATCACTAGCAAATCATTCAAATCACTACCAAATCATTACCAAATCACTACCAAATCACTACCAAATCACTACCAAATCATTACCAAATCACTACCAAATCATTACCAAATCATTCAAATCACTACCAAATCATTCAAATCACTACCAAATCATTCAAATCGCATCAAATCATTCAAATCCTCGACAAATCATTCAAATCCTCGACAAATCATTCGAATCACTAGCAAATCATTCAAATCACTACCAAATCATTCAAATCACTACCAAATCATTCAAATCACTAGCAAATCATTCAAATCACTAGCAAATCATTCGAATCACTAGCAAATCATTCAAATCACTACCAAATCATTACCAAATCACTACCAAATCATTACCAAATCATTCAAATCACTACCAAATCATTCAAATCGCATCAAATCATTCAAATCCTCGACAAATCATTCAAATCGCATCAAATCATTGAAATCCTCGACAAATCATTCAAATCGCACCAAATCATTCAAATCGCATCAAATCATTGAAGTCCTCGACAAATCATTCAAATCGCACCAAATCATTCAAATCACTACCAAATCATTCAAATCGCATCAAATCATTGAAATCCTCGACAAATCATTCAAATCGCACCAAATCATTCAAATCACTACCAAATCATGCAAATCGCACCAATTCATTGAAATCCTCGACAAATCATTCAAATCGCACCAAATCATTCAAATCACTACCAAATCATTCAAATCCTCGACAAATCATTCAAATCCTCGTTAAGTCAGTCACCAGTCATTCAAATCGTACAAATCGTTCAAATCACATAAATCGAATCGAAATCATCGTAAAATCGTGAAAATCACTTCCAAATCATTCAAATCGGCTCCAAATCAGCAAATCAGTCAAATCATTCTTAAATCTTTGAAATCATCAAAATCGAGAAAGATTTCAAATCTCGTACCCTCTCATGAGTAATGACGGCCCCCTCGGGTAAAACACTTATTTCACGGCGTTTCTGGAGCTTTTAAAGCTAAGCCTTGGCGTGCTACTTTAGGTAAAATAAAGGGGGCTAATTTTTGGCCAGACCCTGGGCCGAGAGTGCCCGTCAGTGACGTCACCAGATTTTTAGCGACATCTGGACTCTGGAGTGGTTGGCTTGCCGATTACACTAGTTCTCAAAGTCGCCGCCGCTATGGGTAGATGGCGCTGACCAGGAATAAGGCTAATTATGTCAAGGGGCGTGTCTAAGCCTACTTTATTTAAAATTATTGAAAACAATCCGCCTTACCCGATGCTGTCATTAGAATGGCCACATTTTCAATCTTGATCTCGAACTTATCGTAAGCTTCGGACATCATGGTCGATAGAATTTCATCTTCAGTGCTGCCAGCCTTGACTAAACTTCTGACGGTGACGGAATCGTCCATACTCCTGGCGAAGCTGGACATTTTCAAGTTACCCAAGTTAATCATCAATTGGTGACCAATGCTGAAAACAAAATTAATTATTAAAATTATTAAAATTATTATTGGACAAATGGCACGATCTGGAGGCGGGAAAAAGAGGTAATTACTCGTCGTAAACGCCATTTTCAGGTACAATGATGATAGAGGGTTGAAGATCAACCAGTAAGTCCAAATACTGATGCCGTTCAATGGCGAATTGGAGGCCATAAGCCGACATTTCTTTGAAGTCATCCAATTTCAAAGCAGCTGCCGCTTGGAGCCTAAAGTAGTCATGAATCAGGATAAATTCACGGTGCGTTCAATTGTAGAGACGAGTCGGGCCCCCGATTTAATCGGGCTTTTTCGACCCGACCCGAACCCGATTCGGGTTGGGTCGGGCAAAATTAATTTCTAAATTTTCCGAGTCGGGTCGGGTCGGATTTTTATTTTATTTTTTTTTCCGGGTCGGGTCGGGTTTTTATTTTAATTTTTTTTTCGGGTCGGGTCGGGTCGGGTTTTTATTTTAATTTTTTTTTCGGGTCGGGTCGGGTCGGGTTTTTATTTTAATTTTTTTTTCGGGTCGGGTCGGGTTTTTATTTTAATTTTTTTTTCGGGTCGGGTCGGGTTTTTATTATAATTTTTTTTTCGGGTCGGGTCGGGTCGGATTTTTATTTTAATTTTTTTTCCGGGTCGGGTCGGGTCGGATTTTTATTTTAATTTTTTTTTCCGGGTCGGGTCGGGTCGGATTTTTATTTTAATTTTTTTTCCGGGTCGGGTCGGGTCGGATTTTTATTTTAATTTTTTTTTCCGGGTCGGGTTTTTATTTTAATTTTTTTTCCGGGTCGGGTCGGGTCGGGTTTTTATTTTAATTTTTTTTTTCGGGTCGGGTCGGGTCGGGTTTTTATTTTAATTTTTTTTCCGGGTCGGGTCGGGTCGGATTTTTATTTTAATTTTTTTCCGGGTCGGGTCGGGTCGGGTTTTTATTTTAATTTTTTTTTCCGGGTCGGGTCGGGTCGGGTCGGGTTTTTATTTTAATTTTTTTTTTCGGGTCGGGTCGGGTTTTTATTTTAATTTTTTTTTCTTGGTCGAGTCGGGTCGGGTTTTTATTTTAATTTTTTTTCCGGGTCGGGTCGGGTCGGGTTTTTATTTTAATTTTTTTTTCGGGTCGGGTCGGGTCGGGTTTTTATTTTAATTTTTTTTCCGGGTCGGGTCGGGTTTTTATTTTAATTTTTTTTTCGGGTCGGGTCGGGTTTGTATTTTAATTTTTTTTTTCGGGTCGGGTCGGGTTAAGTTTATAATTTTAAAGTTGGACTCGGGCCGGGTCGGGTCGAAAAGAAAGTCGACCCGACTCGTCGCTATTCAATTGGGTTAGGTTAGGTTAAAGGGGCTGTAAAGAGGGCATCGGCGGGTGTGTAAAAATTATTTGAAATACGTCAGAGGCACCACGTGACCAAGAAGAGGCCTGGGTGGTTCAAAGAAGCTTAGTTCGTTTTATTTCAAAAATTACCACTCCAGGGAATTGGCGCTACAATCCGGCGAAAAATAAGGACTAGATGTTTAGTCCCACTCCATGAGGAGTCTTTGTATCTTGGTGTCACGTGATGTCTGTGACGTATTTCAAATAATTTTACCCTCCCGCCCATGCAGTCCCTTTAAGCGAATTGGAATCAAGCCAAAAATTTAAATTCCTCTTAGTGAAATAGGATATTTTTGTGTTCTGATTCATAGATTTTTAAAGACGAACAAAACGGTTATCATAGTTCCTATGATATGTTCCATAAGTTTGTCACATAGATATAGTAAAACTATAAAGGGTCTAGATCCACTTCGCTGGCTTAGGCTTAACGAAAAAACGCGGAAGGGGCAACGAGCAGACAGCCGCTATTTTCTGGGGGTAGCCGTATAAAACGCCATCTATCGGGGACAAATTAGCGGCCAAAATTGGAACTATTATAAGGATGAGTGGCACTCTATGTTAACTCCCTATAGGGCATAATAAGTCAAACCCTCGGAGATGCCATTACTCCATTTTATACGAGCTAAGAGCGGAAAAACGTATTTTATAAACTTTACACCTGTAAAATCTTTTAAAAAACACTTGGAACTTGTATTTCTACTTACTTTCGAGGAAATACCACCGTTTTCTGAAGGTAAGAGTCTTTTTTTATACATTTATTAGTAATAAAAACATTTAAGGCGAGCTAAGCCTTGGTCATGGCCATAATGTAGAAGTAGATTTGGAAATGGAGTAATGGCATCTGCGAGGGTTTGACTTATTATGCCCTATAGGGAGTTAACATAGAGTGCCACTCATCCTTATGACAGTTCCAATTTTGGCCGCTAATTTGTCCCCGATAGATGGCGTCTTATACGGCTACCCCCAGAAAATAGCGGCTGTCTGCTCGTTGCCCCTTCCGCGTCGACCTCCCATTGAATTGTGTATCTACCCTTTTAATATATCTATGGTTTGTCACTGGTTACAAACTGAAGCTTGTCATGAAGTGATTGAAGGGTAAAGCGAAGACGCCTGGTGAGACGCTGTCAAAGGCTTAGTAATACAGACTAAATAGGAACTAGATTGAAGTCCTGCAATATTAATTAACCACCGAGTGTTGGACTTCAATTGACTCGCATCCGTCGTTCTCATTCGAACTAGTTATCTCGAGCTGTAAGTCTCTCAGTAGCATTACGAACTGTATAGGTAGTGTCAAACTTATGGAACCTATCACTTATAAACTTACGCGATATATAGGAATAAAACCATGAATCTATATAACTATGAATATGCAGCTGCATTACGCTGTCTAACCTCTCGATTAGGTTTGGGCGGGGCTTAGCGAAAGGAGACATCAGTCACGTATCTGGAAGTGATAGGAGCGGGAGAAGGAAGGGGGAGTCCGGGGGTGTGTTAAATTCGAAACGTCACTTCCTCTTGTCTCGTCTCGTGATTGGCTATAAGAGCCACGCAAAACGCGTCAAAGCTAGGAGGCTAACACCCAAACCAAATCGACATGATAGAGCTGTATATTCATAGTTATATAGATTCATGCTAAAACTCATTGCAGAGTTCAGTTTGAACTCAGACCACCTAACCCATGAATAGGGAGCTAGGTTTGCCTGTCACTAGGGCTGCGTTCAGTAACGCTCAACGGAGACCAAACGCGTTGAGCTCCGTTGATCAACGTGACGTCATGCGACGTATTAGGCTACTGAACGGTTTTTTGCGAACTTTGCGTTGTGTCGTCTGCTTACTGTTCATGGAAATGTATAAGCGAGGGCCTGCTAGCCGAAATAAGAGCAAACTCTGACCGGTAACTTAGCCAAGGCATAAGCTTTAAAACCCAATAACCTTTTAAGCTTCAAAGATATAATCGAAAAAAATTCCATAAAATACTATCAGACATTATTTTTTCGCATTCAGTCGCTGCAACACCGATTTTATTAACATTTCCGAAATTATCAGTCAAATTAACTTCTCGAAATCCTTCAGGGAGATATGTTTCCGCCATTGCCTCTACGTCACAAATTGCGTTGCTCAACGAAGTAATCGGCTCTTGCAGCCGATGACTTCGATGCCTCTTCGCTTACAATCGTGACGTCAAACCGGAAGTTCCGAAAATCGTTCAGTGGCGAATGCGCATTCAACGGAGCCTCCGTTGAGCGTTACTGAACGCGCCCTAGCTCTGTGGCGGCGCATGTTGGAAGTTTTACACCAAACCCTAGTAAAATTCGCGCCATTTTATTTTTTTGGGGGAGTAGAGGTCTCCAGTCACCGATATGGGGAGATTGAGTTTCATTATTTATTTATTTTAGCCTCTCTCTCTCATTAAAGATTCAAAAAAGATCTGTCAAGTTAGTTTTTGTAAGTATCATTCTGGTATTGTTTATAAAGTCTGTTTAACACTAAGCCTTGGCTAAAAAATATCGCGAGAGAGCGCGTGCTACGAATTGCCATTTGTTAACGCGGGTCCAACATGGGTTAAGTGGTCCGTGGTTTGAATCAGTACTCGACCAACTAACAACACGCCACTGCGCTGAAGTTTAAGCTAAGAGGAGTTTCCTCTGGCCCTAACAGTAGGGACTTGGCAGTAAGTACTACGTCACGCGCTAAAAAAATACCAGGAGGAGGGGCTTCAAGGGACTGTATAGAAGGCATCGGCGGGTGGGTAAAAATTATTTGAAATACGTCAGAGGCACCACGTGACCGAGGAGAGGCGTGGGTGGTTCAAAGAAGCTCAGTTCGTTTTATTTCGAAAACTACCACTTTTGATGGAATTGGCGCTGTAATCTGGCGAAAAACAAGGACTAGATGTTAACTATAGTTCCACTCCATGAGGAGTCTTTGTATCTTGGTGTCACGTGACGTCTGTGACGTATTTCAAATAATTTTACCCACCCGCCCATGCCTTCTTTGCAGTCCCTTTAAGTAGCTTTCATTCTGTAGAAAAAAAACCATACCATAATGGCGCTGGGGGGGGGGGTGGAGCTAATCCCTAATAGCCAAGTCCCTAAGGGGGGGGTGGAGCTAAACCCAAATTGCCAAGTCCCTAAGGGGGGGGGGTGGAGCTAAACCCAAATTGCCAAGTCCCTAAGGGGGGGTGGAGCTAAACCCAAATTGCCAAGTCCCTAAGGAGGGGGGAGTGGAGCTAAACCCGAATTGCCAAGTCCCTAGGGGGGGGGGGTGGAGCTAAACCCGAATTGCCAAGTCCCTAGGGGGGGGGTGGAGCTAAACCCGAATTGCCAAGTCCCTAAGGAGGGGGGGAGTGGAGCTAAACCCGAATTGCCAAGTCCCTAGGGGGGGGTGGAGCTAAACCCGAATTGCCAAGTCCCTAGGGGGGGTGGAGCTAAACCCGAATTGCCAAGTCCCTAAGGAGGGGGGGAGTGGAGCTAAACCCGAATTGCCAAGTCCCTAGGGGGGGGGGTGGAGCTAAACCCAAATTGCCAAGTCCCTAAGGGGGGGGGGTGGAGCTAAACCCAAATTGCCAAGTCCCTAAGGGGGGTGGAGCTAAACCCAAATTGCCAAGTCCCTAGGGGGGTGGAGCTAAACCCGAATTGCCAAGTCCCTAGGGGGAGGGTGGAGCTAAACCCGAATTGCCAAGTCCCTAGGGGGGGGGGGTGGAGCTAAACCCGAATTGCCAAGTCCCTAGGGGGGGGGGGTGGAGCTAAACCCGAATTGCCAAGTCCCTAGGGGGGGGTGGAGCTAAACCCGAATTGCCAAGTCCCTAGGGGGGGGGGTGGAGCTAAACCCGAATTGCCAAGTCCCTAGGGGGGGGGTGGAGCTAAACCCGAATTGCCAAGTCCCTAGGGGGGGGTGGAGCTAAACCCGAATTGCCAAGTCCCTAGGGGGGGGGGTGGAGCTAAACCCGAATTGCCAAGTCCCTAGGGGGGGGTGGAGCTAAACCCGAATTGCCAAGTCCCTAGGGGGGGGTGGAGCTAAACCGGAATTGCCAAGTCCCTAGGGGGGGGTGGAGCTAAACCGGAATTGCCAAGTCCCTAGGGGGGGGGTGGAGCTAAACCCAAATTGCCAAGTCCCTAGGGGGGGGTGGAGCTAAACCCGAATTGCCAAGTCCCTAGGGGGGGGGTGGAGCTAAACCCGAATTGCCAAGTCCCAAGGGGGGGGGGTGGAGCTAAACCCGAATTGCCAAGTTCCTAGGGGGGGTGGAGCTAAACCCGAATTGCCAAGTCCCTAGGGGGGGGGTGGAGCTAAACCCGAATTGCCAAGTCCCTAGGCGGGGGTGGAGCTAAACCGGAATTGCCAAGTCCCTAGGGGGGGGGGGTGGAGCTAAACCGGAATTGCCAAGTCCCTAGGGGGGGTGGAGCTAAACCCAAATTGCCAAGTCCCTAGGGGGGTGGAGCTAAACCCGAATTGCCAAGTCCCTAGGGGGGGGGTGGAGCTAAACCCGAATTGCCAAGTCCCTAGGGGGGGGGTGGAGCTAAACCCAAATTGCCAAGTCCCTATGGTAAAAAAAATGGCGTACTTACTGCGATAGTGAAAGGGACTCTGGTGGTTTAAGAACTTCGACTAACTGGTTGATCGTAAGCTGCGTTAATTAAAATTAAAAATTAACATTTTCATAAAATATCCCTGAGCAAATAAATAAGACTCACGGCATTATAAGCAATTTCCAGCGATTGCGACAGCACTCTTACTCTCTGGTCGCACGATTTATCCAAAGGATTAGTTTCATAGACGACCGAGAGTAGAGAGACGTTGGAGTGACCGTCTGCTTGCGAAGATATTAGCACAGGCCAGTTATTCTCATCGACCGGACATCCGAAGACCGTGAAACTCTTGAATGAACTCTCAACTCTAAGGAAGTGACGTATTAATTGGTTTCATTGACAGCGAGGTCAAAAGGTTAAATTAAATTCTTACTTCATAGCTGCGGCGGATGGGCGTTGGTCCAGTTTAGCTTCCACCCTGTTAAGTTTTGCTTTCAAAACATGAGGATACCTAACAAAATATTAGGGACAAATTAAAGGATGACCCTTCAGGTTTACAGCTAAAATTTCAATTAGTCGATTTCATAATCGATTAATCCAATTTTTTCTTTTGATAATTTGATTTTTCAATTAAGATTCCTATCAAATATTCGACTTTGCTATAAAAATTCCTAAATTCTGATTTTTGTTTAAGGTTTCTATTGGAGTTTTGACGATTAATCGATTAAAGCAAAGCGTGGGTCCTCGATTTCATGATCGATTAATCCAATTTTTTGTTTTGATAATTTGATTTTTCAATTAAGATTCCTATCAATTATTTGACTTTTCCACAAAAATTCGTAACATCAGATTATCGTTTCAGGTTTCTATTGTAGTTTTGACGATTAATCGATTAAAGCAAAGCGTGGGTCCTCGATTTCATAATCGATTAATCCAATATTTTGTTTTGATAATTTGATTTTTCAATTAAGACTCCTATCAATTATTTGACTTTTCCACAAAAATTCGTAAAATCAGATTATCGTTTCAGGTTTCTATTGTAGTTTTGACGATTAATCGATTAAAGCAAAGCGTGGGTCCTCGATTTCATAATCGATTAATCCAATATTTTGTTTTGATAATTTGATTTTTCAATTAAGACTCCTATCAATTATTTGACTTTTCCACAAAAATTCGTAAAATCAGATTATCGTTTCAGGTTTCTATTGTAGTTTTGACGATTAATCGATTAAAGCAAAGCGTGGGTCCTCGATTTCATAATCGATTAATCCAATATTTTGTTTTGATAATTTGATTTTTCAATTAAGACTCCTATCAATTATTTGACTTTTCCACAAAAATTCGTAAAATCAGATTATCGTTTCAGGTTTCTATTGTAGTTTTGACGATTAATCGATTAAAGCAAAGCGTGGGTCCTCGATTTCATAATCGATTAATCCAATATTTTGTTTTGATAATTTGATTTTTCAATTAAGACTCCTATCAATTATTTGACTTTTCCACAAAAATTCGTAAAATCAGATTATCGTTTCAGGTTTCTATTGGAGTTTCGACGATTAATCGATTAAAGCAAAGCGTGGGTCCTCGATTTCATAATCGATTAATCCAATATTTTGTTTTGATAATTTGATTTTTCAATTAAGACTCCTATCAATTATTTGACTTTTCCACAAAAATTCGTAAAATCAGATTATCGTTTCAGGTTTCTATTGGAGTTTCGACGATTAATCGATTAAAGCAAAGCGTGGGTCCTCGATTTCATAATCGATTAATCCAATATTTTGTTTTGAAAATTTGATTTTTCAATTAAGATTCCTATCAATTATTTGACTTTTCCACAAAAATTCGTAAAATCAGATTATCGTTTCAGGTTTCTATTGGAGTTTTGACGATTAATCGATTAAAGCAAAGCGTGGGTCCTCGATTTCATAATCGATTAATCCAATATTTTGTTTTGAAAATTATAGATTTTTCAATTAAGATTCCTATCAAATATTCGACTTTGCGACAAAAATTCGTAAAATCAGATTATCGTTTAAGGTTTCTATTGGAGTTTTGACGATTAATCGATTAAATTTAGCAAAGCGTGGGTCCCTATAAGTTTACTTTCCTCCTGAACTCCGGGGTTTAGCTCGTCGAAGGCTTACAGCTAAAATTTCAAGGTCATATACAAATGTGAACCTCATCAGTATTAATTTTCAGTTTTAGAATAGATTAGTCGATTTCATAATCGATTAATCAAATTTTTTGTTTTGATAATTAGATTTCTCCAATCATTCGACTTTTCGACAAAAATTCATAAAATCAGATTTTCGTATAAGGTTTCGTTTGGAGTTTTGACGATTAATCGATTAAAGCAAAGTTTGCTTTCCTCCTGAACTCCGGTGTTTTAGCTTTTCAAAGGCCTACTGGACGAGATTAATTAGCGCACTTATAAAACCCGCCCACAAATGCTTTGTGCCTTTGCCAAGCCAAAACTGGAGTTCGTAAGCAAAGTCAACCTTGCAAAGGGAATTCACTGGACCCGCGCTTTGCTTTAATCGATTAATAATTCAGTTTCTTATTAATATATTATAACCCTCCGCCATATTTAAGGAACCTCCCGAGCTTCTACTCCAGGGGTGAAAGTAAATTAGAGTAGAGGATTAACACCCGTGGTACCTTTGACCTTTCCCTAGAAATAATTGGGTCGACTGCAACTTAATGATATCATTCAGTCACAATCCACTTTTAAGATGTAATGGGACGCTCGAGCTATGGGTCCTTGACCCGTCCCAATTACTCTATATCGGACCAGGCTTACACTAGGGTCATAGGAGGAGCCATTTAGTTGTGACAACTGACAAAAGCTCACATTTGGTTTCAAAGACAGACCAAGGGCGTATTTCGATCACTAATTATTCACTAAATTGTAACCCAACAAACAGATTCATTCTACTTACTTGGAAGTATCATCGATAACGGATAGGGTTAAACTGTGCAGATTAAACTGGACTTTGTTCTCGACAAACTCGTGCGGATATTCAGTTGGAGCAGCGTTCTCTTGGTAACCAATCGCCTCGTACAGTTTCGATTTTTCACCTTCCGTCATGGCGTCCTCAATTTTCTTTGCTATAATTCAAATATATATAAAATTTGTTGGATTATATGTCGATGTTAACAATCTAGAAAGCCACTCAACGACTATCTTTCTACAAGCCTAACATGTTTTTAGCCATATCGTAGTATACGATAGGCTCTTAGTTTGACCCGAGCCGTCGTAGTAGTAGTAGTAGTAGTAGTAGTAGTAGTAGTAGTAGTAGTAGTAGTAGTAGTAGTAGTAGTAGTAGTAGTAGTAGTAGTAGTGGCCGGGGTTGTCGCTTCGTTATCGTCAGATTTTAGCTTAAAAGGAACTTTATATTACCACAACCCACCCATAGGGGTTACTGGGCTCGGTTAGAGATTTAATTTTATTTAAAGTTTTTTCAGGTCAGACCCCGGAATCGAACCCGGGTCGTTGGCGCAACAGGCAAACATTCTACCAACTGAACCATAGAGACTTGATAGAAACTCCGAGTTTTTTATTATTTATTCTTATCTCTAAAATGTCGGGGTGATGTGGGGTGGGGTACCTCTTAATCTGTGGGGTCGGAAACTTTTGAATTTTTATCTGTGGGGTCGGATACTTATGAATTTGTATGTTTGGGGTTTTTATATTTATGTTTTTTTTCATGTATGTGCTAATTAAATAGATAACGATTTTCCCCGTTTTTCGTTCTCGTTCGGTAGCTATCGTCATCTATGTTATGTTTGACTGGAACGTTTTGGCGGTTAATTCAAATGTGGGTTTAGATAGAGCTAACATAGTGTTAAATGAGCGTTATGCGTTTGATCATTTTAGCATTGCTAAAGGTAATTCGAGGGGATAATCACTAAAATGCGTAATCACAATAACTAAACTTTCTCTTTCAAAAGTTTCTGGGCATAAGTCCTTGTTAGAAATTTATAAGATGCGATAAGTGTGCATCGGCATAAGTCTATGTTGTAAACTCATCGAGGGGATTATCACTAAAAACTATCTGTTCTTCGATTCGCCGGAATATTAGAATTACAGCATAAGTAAATTTATACGGTTATAATTTAATCACTGTTTAGAGTAGGGAATCGAGGGGCTATTCACTCTGATTTTATGCACGGTAGATCATTTAAGCATTGAAAAAGATAGCGCTATTCACTCATTAGGGTAAGGTATAGAGGGGTTATCCACTCATTAGGGTAGGGTATAGAGTGGTTATCCACTCATTAGGGTAGGGTATAGAGGGGCTATTCACTCGTACGATATGGCTACTATTACGAGCCCTTGGGCCGTCTTGTTATCTTAACTATAGCTTTTTGATTGCTTATAACACTACATTAGTTAATGCTTAGGTATCATTTAATCGATTAAAAATGGTTGTATTATTTTAATCGATTAAAAATGGTTGTATTATTTTTAATCGATTAAAAATGGTTGTATTATTTTTAATCGATTAAAAATGGTTGTATTATTTTTAATCGATTAAAAATGGTTGTATTATTTTTAATCGATTAGAAATGGTTGTGTTATTTTTAATCGATTAAAAATGGTTGTATTATTTTTAATCGATTAAAAATGGTTGTATTATTTTTAATCGATTAAAAATGGTTGTATTATTTTTAATCGATTAAAAATGGTTGTATTATTTTTAATCGATTAAAAATGGTTGTATTATTTTTAATCGATTAAAAGCGGTTGTATTATTATTTTTAATCGATTAAAAGCGGTTGTATTATTTTTAATCGATTAAAAGCGATTGTATTATTTTTAATCGATTAAAAGCGATTAAAAATGGTTCTATTATTTTTAATCGATTAAAAGCGATTAAAAATGGTTGTATTATTTTTAATCGATTAGAAGCGATTAAAATGGTTGTATTATTTTTAATCGATTAGAAGCGGTTAAAATGGTTGTATTATTTTTAATCGATTAGAAGCGATTAAATATGGTTCTATTAATTTTAATCGATTAGAAGCGATTAAAAATGGTTGAATTATTTTTAATCGATTAAAAGCGATTAAAAATGGTTCTATTATTTTTAATCGATTAGAAGCGATTAAAAATGGTTCTATTATTTTTAATCGATTAGAAGCGATTAAAAATGGTTCTATTAATTTTAATCGATTAGAAGCGATTAAAAATGGTTGAATTATTTTTAATCGATTAAAAGCGATTAAAAATGGTTCTATTATTTTTAATCGATTAAAAGCGATTAAAAATGGTTCTATTATTTTTAATCCATTAAAAGCGATTAAAAATGGTTGTATTATTTTCTATTTTGAAGGGTCCCAAAAGAAGGCAGCGACGTGACTGTCGGGTTATATGTTATTTAAGAAAAGGTCACAGGCACGACATGACACCAAAATCCAAAGACTCCATATCGAGTAGGACTGGACACGTACTCCTTGTTGTTCGCTAGACTGCAGCGCCAATTTCCTAAAGTGGTAGCAAAACGAACTAGCTTCCAAACCACGCCTCTCCTGGGTTACGTGCCTCTGACGTATCATTTATCCTCACCCGCCACTGCCTTCTTTGAGTCCCAACAAACCAAATTTCTTATAAACCACGCCCCTCCTGGGTCACGCGCCTCTGACGTAACCATTTATCCCCACCCTCTGCTTGCTGCCTTCTTTCGAGTCCCTTTACCGGAACCTAAGTTAATTTTTGCCTATTTGTATTCTTACCTATTTCGAGTCCCTTTGATTCAGATTTGGCCTCCTGTTTGCCGCCTCCGAACCACCCACCAAACCAGCCTCCGGAGGATTTGGTTTCTTTCTTGGACAAAAAGGCCGCCTCGATTTCGGCTTGTCGTCTCGCAACGGTAATGTTGAAGACATCCAACCTCTTTTCAATTGCCTTTTTGAAATAAAACGTACGATACCATCTTTTTAGAAATCCGCGTGTTTGCGAAGGGCAAAGAGCAATAGTTGATTTTATAAAAGAGGAGGAGCTTATAGAGAAAATGTTGCCCTCGACGTCATTTCCTACTTCATCTCGAAAGAGCCAATGAAAGCCGACCATTTCCATAAAGCATAGCCCACTCGATCACGCTGGCTGCTCGAGGAACAAGCGTGATTTTATGAAAGAGGAGGAGCTTATAGAGGAAATGTTGCCCTCGACGTCATTTTCTACTTCATCTCGAAAGAGCCAATGAAAGACGACCATTTCCTTAAAGCATAGCCCACTCGATCACGCTGGCTGCTCGAGGAACAAGCGTGATTTTATGAAAGAGGAGGAGCTTATAGAGGAAATGTTGCCCTCGACGTCATTTTCTACTTCATCTCGAAAGAGCCAATGAAAGACGACCATTTCCTTAAAGCATAGCCCACTCGATCACGCTGGCTGCTCGAGGAACAAGCGTGATTTTATGAAAGAGGAGGAGCTTATAGAGGAAATGTTGCCCTCGACGTCATTTTCTACTTCATCTCGAAAGAGCCAATAAAAGCCGACCATTTCCTTAAAGCATAGCCCACTCGATCACGCTGGTTGCTCGAGTGGAATATACTTAAAATGAACACTTTCTTACTACCGTTAAGCCTTGGCTACACTCATTTTATAGTTTAAGTAACATAATGAATGTAAATCAGTGTTCAATTTGGTATAAAAATTAACTTCTAAAAATTATCTTTCTAGCGTGATATGGTGCCATATAAAAATTCCACGGCCAAGGCTTAGAAACACGAAAATTCCACGGCCAAGGCTTAGAAACACGAAAATTCCACGGCCAAGGCTTAGAAACACGAAAATTCCACAGCCAAGGCTTAGAAACAATGAAAGGGATAGGCCCCTAAATGTTTTTGGTAACGGAAATGCTACCTCGCAATACATCTAGGTCACGTGACTTTTATAAAATCAACTATTGGCAATTGGCAATCATTTCAAAATGACCTCGATTTGACTTTCGATTTCCTTGGGGACTTTTTTAGCCAGTAGTTTTTCCTTGTAGACGTCTCGATAAGTCCTGCACAATTGACGGTGATTTTGCATATTCCGCCAAGACCAATTACGCCGTTTACGTCTAATATCCTCCTCCAAGATACAATTCATCGCAAACTTCCACCTGAAAAAAGGATCGGACGAAATTTTTACATTGAAAATCCCTGACTTTTACAGCTTATCCCCGTTAATTTCGCCATCATCCCTAGGACCATTTTAAGTACGTGTTTAAATGCAGAGTCCACTTCATCATTCACACCTGTAGCCCATATTTAACACTACTCGAATCATGGATTGATATACCAAATTAAATCCCCGACACATAACTGACATTTAGGAAGAAACTTTTAAATCCCTTAGTTATCCCTGACTTTTTCTCCTATTTTCATAATCCTTGACAAACCCAGGTTCCGTACGAACCCTGACCTGAAAAAAAGGTTCGGACGAAATTTTTACATAGAAAATCCCCGACTTTTACAGCTTTTGCTGCAATATCCCTGGGACCATTGGTACGTGTTTACACGCATAGTCCAGTCTGGGAAATAAGGATATTCTTTGGACTAGTCCTCGGGACCAGTGACCCCCTAGGGTCTGAAATAATAAACTGGTCTCCGGAGTGGTCCCAGCCTTTGTTCTGATATAGATTTGCAATTAATAAACTGGTCCCGATGACCAGTAACCCCATGCACTTCTTGCATTTAAAAACTAGTCCAAGCAATTAATAAACTGGTTTGGTCCAGAGGAAGTGCACTGCTATTTCCCAGACTGGTCCTTAGGACCAGTGACCCCCCAATGTCCGAAATAATAAACCAGTCTCTGGACTGGTCCCAGCCTTTGTTCTGATATAGATTTGCAATTAATAAACTGGTCCCGATGACCAGTAACCCCATGCACTTCTTGCATTTAAAAACTAGTCCAAGCAATTAATAAACTGGTTTGGACCAGCGGAAGTGTGCTGCTATGTCCCAGACTGTCCCTGACTAATCCAGGTTCCGCATGAACCCTGTTATACCAAGAGTTAAAGGAAAACCAAGTCATTTCTCCCTCCAAATATAAGGAGGGACATTTTAGGAGTAAACTTTAAATCCCTGACTCATTCCACCATTTCCCAAATCCCTGACGTATCCCTGACATTTTAGGAACAAACTTTAAATCCCTGACTTATTCCCCCATTTCCCAAATCCCTGACGTATCCCTGACATTTTAGGAAGAAACTTTAAATCCCTGACTTATTCCCCCATTTCCCAAATCCCTGACTAATCCAGGTTCCGCATAAACCCTGAAATATCGAGAGTCATAGGCCTATTTTTTTGGGACAGATCGAACAATCGCGAATGCTATTCAATTAATATCAATTAAATACCATGATTTGGCGTGTCCATGCAAAGGCACTTCGGGTCGAAATTTCATGTAAAGAGCCGATCTCGCCATCCTGTCCATTGAATCCAGCATTTCCATCAGCCTTTGATACTAAACACCAGCAAATTATAGTTCAAGTACTCGGAACCAGAGGCCAAAAGGAAAGAACCGTAAATTCACCTGCGATTTCGTTATGCCGAGCGCAATCTCATCCATAGCGATATTGAGATCCACTTTGGGAATACTGTAATTGGAACCGTCCAGTTCCGGCTTGGGGTTCAGTTTGAGTTGAGCCACCGAGTTGATTGGACCCAAAACTGACCAAAACCAAATACGGATCCCATTACATCAATTTGCAATTAACAGGGTTCATACAACTTTTGGAAAACAAATTTCCCTGAGATTTCCAGGTTTTTCCCATATACTTCCCCGAGTTTCCTAGATTTTTCCCGTATATCCTATGGTGCAAATGTTTACGAAGGAGGAGGGGGGGGGCAAATAGGGTTATAACATACTCAAAGGACATCCCCGTATCTCTAATTGAACCAGAGTTATGAACCTCCAAAGTATAGTGTAATGTTAATCCTATGGAGGGAACGTTAATGAAGGAATTAAAGGTGCAAACAGGACTATTACATAATCAAAGGACATCCCCGTATCCCTAGTAGAACCAGAGTTATTAGCCTCCAAAGTTGGGTGTAATGCTATTCCTATGGAGGGTATGTTCACGAACATTTTGCTCAATTACTCGGCCCCTGTTTACTCGATCCACAAGTTTTTAGTATCGTTGGATAAGGGGAAAATAGGACTATACCATACTCAAAGGACATCCCCGTTTCTCTAATATAACCAGAGTTATGAGCCTCCAAAGTTTAATGTAATATAAATCCAATGGAGGGAATGTTCACGAACATTTTGCTTAATTACTCGGCCCCTGTTTGTCGTAGCCCTAAGGTTTTAGTATGGTTGTATGGGGGACAAATAGGACTATAACATACTCAAAGGACATCCCCGTATCTCTAGTAGAACCAGAGTTATGAGCCTCCAAAGTATAGTGAAATGTTAATCCTATGAAGGGGATGTTCACGAACATTTTCCTCAATTACTCGGCCCCTTTTTACTCGATCCCTTAGTTTTTAGTATGGTTGGATGGGGGGCAAATAGGACTATAACATACTCAGAGGACATCCCCGTATCTCTAGTACAACCAGAGTTATGAGCCTCCAAAGTATATTGTAATGTTAATCCTATGGAGTATGTTTATTTACGTTTTGCTTAATTACTCGGCCCCTGTTAGTCGTAGCCCTAAGTTTTTAGTACTGTTGGAAAGAGGACAAATTGGACTATAACATACTCAAAGGACATCCCCGTATCTCTAATTTAACCAGAGTTATACTTAATTCCTCGGCCCCTGTTTGACGCAAATTTCCCTTATTTCCCTGATTTTTACTAAAAATTCTAAATATCCCTGAATTTTCCCCGAGGTTTTTGTCAACTATTTATTTCCCTGATTTTTCCCGGTTTTCCAGGCTTGTATGAACCCTGAATTAAATAATAACGAAGGGAGGGGGCGGTGTTAATTACTGACTGTATTTCATTCCTTGAGGCTTGACCTTCGAAGTGGCCACCGCTTTTTCCAGGGCCACCTCTCGCTGCTCGGGGGACATTTTGCAAAAGAGTTGACAGTCGCTGTTCAGATATATCGCTAGACCATCCAACAAAACCACCTACAAGTAAACCATAATACTATAAATACCCTAAGCATGGCCAATGGCCAACTTAGATTACCGACGGTAGAAGGCCTGCCAGCTTCGCCCCATGTTAAAAAACGCGTATCAAAATCGCCCCTAGTTCCGACTTTACCTAGTTTTCCTCGTAATGCTTATTCTATGGGAAAAAAATTCGGTTTAAGAGCATTTTTAATATATTTACCGATTTTTTTCGTGGCTGAATTTTAAATGAGAAGTCAAGGAAGTTCTAATCTATATTTTGAGACCTATTTCATAATTTTCCGTCCGTTATTTGACGAGTTATCAACATTCAAACCTAAGCCTTGGTCCAACGGCGCCACTAAATATAATCATGGATGTACTAATAACTAGCGTTACTGGATAAATTACTGAGCCTGAAACGCGGCCATTGTTTTTCCTCCATAACCCCTAGCGCCGGCTGGCGAGAAAAGTACGAACTTATGACCGGAAGTTCTTCGATGGGACAAACGGTAGTCTTTTCCGGTCTTTGTTTATTGGCTATATCACGTTACGTATTTACATTTTTTCCCGCCAAGTCGTGAACAGCAGAAAGCTACAAATTTCAGCCAATGAACGACGACCGGAAAAGACTACCGTTTGTCCCATCGAAGAACTTCCGGTTGTGTTTTTAACACCCGACGCCTCCCCACCCCCTACAATTTGGTAGCCAATGCGCGAGCTTTCTTCAATGCACGGTGGAAGGTACGAGCGATTAATCCAGTAACGCTAGTTATTAGTAAATCCATGATTTAATGCGAGGGGTCGGACGTTTGTCAAAATCCTGTACACTTCGTTTGAAATCTGTTTAAAATCTCTCTCGAAAATCTCGAAATCCCGAAATCTCACGTCAAAATCTAAAAATCTTAAAATCTCACGTCAAAATCTAGAAATCCCAAAATCCCTACCTTAAAATCTGAAAATCCCGAAATCTTCACCTAAAATCCCGAAATCTCACATTAAAATCTAAAAATCCCGAAATCTTAACGTAAAATCTAAAAATCCCGAAATCTTAACGTAAAATCCCGAAATCTCATCCTAAAATATCAAAATCAGAAAATCTCCTCGAAATCCGAAAATCTCCTCAAAATCCGAAAAACTCCTCAAAATCCGAAAATCTCCTCAAAATCCGAAAATCTCCTCAAAATCCGAAAATCTCCTCAAAATCCGAAAATCTCCTCAAAATCCGAAAATCTCCTCAAAATCCGAAAATCTCCTCAAAATCCGAAAATCTCCTCAAAATCCGAAAATCTCCTCAAAATCCGAAAATCTCCTTCAAAATCTGAAAATCCTGAACAAAATCCCGAAATCTTCTTCGAAATCTGAAAATCGCGTTCAAAATCTGAAAATCTCCTCAAAATCTGAAAATCTCCTCAAAATCTGAAAATCTCCTCAAAATCTGAAAATCTCCTCGAAATCTGAAAATCTCCTCGAAATCTGAAAATCTCCTCGAAATCTGAAAATCTCCTCGAAATCTGAAAATCTCCTCGAAATCTGAAAATCTCCTCGAAATCTGAAAATCTCCTCGAAATCTGAAAATCTCCTCGAAATCTGAAAATATCCTTCAAAATCTGAAAATCTCCTTTAAAATCCCGAAATCTTAAAATCTTGGACTAGATTTCCAGATTTCTAAAATCTGAGTCAGAATCTCTTTATCTTTGTCAAAATCTTGAAATCTCAAAATCCCGTACACTAAAATGCCGAACGTCCGACCCCTCGATTTAATGTAATCTTCCATCAGACCGAGGCTTAACGCTAAACGGCGCATTTCTCCGCCTAAAAAACAACCCCAACTTTGAATGTTGATTATTCGTCAAATAACGGACGGAAAATTATGAAATTGGTCTCAAAATATAAATTAGAACTTCCTTGACTTCTCATTTAAAATTCGGCCACGAGAAAAATCGGGAAATATATTAAAAATGCTCTTAAACCGAGTCCACTTCCGATTTTTTTTCCCATAGAATAACCATTACGAGGAAAACTGCAAGGGTTGGTAGCGCACCTAACGGCCAAAGTCGGAACTAGGGGCGATTTTGCTAGTCGTTTTTTAACATGGGGCTCGGGTAAAGGTTATCTAAGTTGGCCATGCCATAAGCTTAGACATTATACGAGCAGAACTTGAATTGGTTTGGAACACGCGCGTTTGGTCAGCTGGTATTTCAAAGCGAGTAATTACTGACCTTATGAATCATTTTGGCGTCTTCTTGCAGGACGCAGGGCCTCCAATTTTCATCGGTGGTTTCGAAGGACAAATTGTGCAGAGTGATTCCCACCGAGAAGGGAATCTTGGGATTGGTGAAAGCGTCCTCGTACCGGATGTGAATCTTCATGATCTTCACTTGCAAGTTCTTGATCACCTGCGTCACCATCTTCTCCGCAAATGTGTCCACCTTCTTCTCTTCGTTACCTGACACAAAGATAACGTAAAAAATATAGTTCAGTTCCTACTTGTTCCGATAAGTGGGTTTTTGTGGGACAAAATAATACGGGGCAATATAGACAGGACACAAACATATTGATTGGATATCGTAGGAAAAACGTTCACCATTAAAGGGAATGCCAATTTACAATTTCATATCATATTTTACCACGAAAGTGTTATTATGTTACACTTTCGAGTCTCTACTTTCAAAATATAAAGTTTTTAATATAATTGAACCAAAGTTTCTATTTTTAAAGGGTATGAGAAGCTTCGTTTGAAAAACCTCTGATTTATATAGCAAAAGATAGAATTAATTACTGTGAATTCAGAAATATCAAGCTTTTAATTCTCCGATTTCTAATTATTTGGCAATATGCATTTGAAAATGCTTCATATGAAATTATTTAAAATCCACTTTTTAAAAGTCTTTAAGAAAGGCTACAACGTTTTCTTGTTTTTGACGTCACGCACGCGAGATGGTGCCACTCTCTCCGCTATCAAAGCATAGACAGAGCACGAGACGGGTATAGCTCGCGCTCGCTCTCGCTTGTATAGGTTTGCCCGTGTGATGTCATAAACCAACCGAACAAGCTGACAAGACAAAATAATTTATATATCGAAGCTGAGTTTTCGTGATTTTCCAATGGATTTTAAAAATAGAAACTTTGGTTCAATTATATTAAAAACTTTATATTTTGAAAGTAGAGACTTGAAAGTGTAATATAATACCACTTTCGTGCTAAAATATGATATGAAATTGTAAATTCCCATACCCTTTAAAATCCATTGAAATTGAATCGCGAAAACTCAGTTTCGATATATCACCAATTTTGTCTTCTCGAGCTTGTTCGCCCGTTTGATGACATCACTATAACGTCAGGGGGGAAAAAGCGCGGGAATCCTATACGCGTCTCGAGCTTCTCGCCAGTCTAAACTCTGGGTCTGATAGCGGAGAGAGTGGCACCATCTCGCGTAAAAAATATATCTCTGACGTCAGCCTACGGGAAACTTTTCAGACTTTCTTAAAAAGTGGATTTCAATTAATTTCATATGAAGCATTTTCAAATGCATATTGCCAAATAAGCAGAAATCGGAGAATTAAAAGCTTGATATTTTTGAATTCACAGAAATTAATTCTATCAGGGGGGTTATTATGAACTCCTGGTTCTATCTTTTGTTACATAAATCAGAGGATTTTCAAACGAAGCTTCTCATTCCCTTTAATATACGTTCCAGAGATCATTAGTTTTCTTTCTAATAGTTCATAATATGTTTTTACATATCCTATAGTTCAGGGATGTCCAACTTTAATTCACGGTGGGCCAAATTGAAAATTAAAACCATCAAGCGGGCCACACAAATTTTACAATTATTTTTTACCAGTTTTAGTGAGAAACGTGACATTTCTTATGTTTAATTATCTCATAAATATTGCAGTTTCAATGCATTCCTTCACTCTTTCACCATCAGAAAATGGCTTCGACTTTTTTATTAATATTTTTGGTATTTTGAAGCTAGCTGTCACATCAGATTCAGCCTCATTGTTTGACTTCCCAAAAAAGCTTCGTTCACTTATTAAGTTAGCTTTCCACTCTTAAAAAGGACTGTAAAGTAAGCATCGGCGGGTGGGAAACATTATTTGAAATACGTCAGAGGCACGTGACCGAGGAGAGGCGTGGTTCAAAGAAGCTTACACTCTTAAAATCAAAGGTGTGATTTAGCACCTTTTGTCTTAATTTTGACGGGTCCAAAAACAGCACCATTAATGTGGTTAAATAACGCCTCTGAAAGTTTTAAATGGTGTTGAATCCGGCGATCCAAAACAAGCCTGGTCATTTATACTTAAATAATAATTGAATTAATGGTTTTCCCCACTGGGGTTTTCCCAGGACCTTTTTTCCCATAAGCAGAAGTTATGGGTTTTTATGGTCCGAATTTAGCTTAGTTAAGGTTAAGTAAAGGTTTACTTATAGTGAATACTTATGTTTGATATGTTTTATATGTAAAGACTTTAAAGAATAACATTGTACTCTAAACCAAAATAAGTACTGTCGTAGAGCACGGCTTGTAATTGCTAAGAAATACTGTACTATTGTAAAGGCTATAGTAATGCATTTGAAAGGTTCGACGGATGGTTTTTGTTACTAGTATGTTAAAAGGCCCTCTGGCTCTGTAAAGTCATAAAACTTAGGAGTGACGAATTTTGGGGAGCGCTCGCTTGGTAACAACAATAAGGGTAAAAACTTGAACTTTGTGTTAAAACTAGCAGAAGCAAAGCATGAGTAGAACGTATTGGACTCTTGATGGAGAAAGAGCGCTTGTTACCATCGGACATTATAGATCGCAAACCGACTCTGCCGAGAGAGGTTGTAAAAGAAAGACTTAGAAACTTTAGATACGGACGTGTTTTTAAGGAAATTATTGTAAAGATATGTTGATTTAAGTATGATTTGATAAGACAATACAGTAATTAAAGAAATTATTGATGATTGCATTTGGAGCTTCTTCGTTATTAAAATAAAGACACGCAAATAAGTTGGGGATTTAGATCGGTGTTTCAGTCCGCCGATGTGATATCAGGAATTATCACAAACTCTTATGTTGGGATGGATGTCGCAACATAAAATGGTGCCGAAACCCGGGACTAATTACGTGCTCGGGACTAATTACGTACCCGGGACTCATTACGTGCTCGGGAAAAATTACGTTAATTGGACAATTTTGTGAAAATTGGACTTGGTTCGAGAACTTCGAAAATTGTGGTCCCAAGTCAACTCCACGTTGGATGCTTTTTTTGCCGATACCAGACCGAAAGGGAACGTGAACGTGCCGCAAGAAGTCCAGCGGCGGGGAGCGATATGGAGCGGGATGAAGGAGTCCCAGCCCAAAGACATCAGAGTCTACAGAAGCTAAAGGAGTGGTCCTTCTCAAGGTTCGAAGGAACTATATGCAGTTTGGAAGCAAGCAACAAACAACCGTTAGACTTCAGGTTGATAAAATTGATTCGCACTTCGCAATGAAGTTGGGTTCGTAGAAAAATACTTATTAAGAGAAAACAAAGGTTTGACACTAAGTTGTCGTAAGATAAAAAGGTGCTCTGGGTTTTTGAGCTAAGATAAAAAGTGCTCTGGTTGAGCTTGGTTAAAAAAGTGCTCTGGTTGAGCTTGGTTAAAAAAGTGCTCTGGTTGAGCTTGGTTAAAAAATGCTCTGGTTGAGCTTGGTTAAAAAAGTGCTCTGGTTGAGCTTGGTTAAAAAATGCTCTGGTTGAGCTTGGTTAAAAAAGTGCTCTGGTTGAGCTTGGTTAAAAAAAATGCTCTGGTTGAGCTTGGTTAAAAAAGTGCTCTGGTTGAGCTTGGTTTAAGTGCTCTGGTTGAGCTTGGTATAAGGGTTTATTACCGATAGGTCGGTCTTGGCTTGTTGTGAAAGAGAGAGTGTATGATGGCGTGGCCACGGTAAAAAATTAGATGCCCCAGAATGGGCGAATTTAGTATCGTTCCAGAAAGAGCGACAAAAAGTAAATACCCTAGCCGGGTATCCCCTCCCACGTCCCAGAACGGGCGTTAAACAAAGTCCATGAAAGGACATAGACAAAGTCCATGAAAGGACATAGACAAAGTCCATGAAAGGACATAAAAAAAGCTCTTAATTGAGCACGAACCTTTTCCTAAATGGATAAAAGGGTTAGCCAAGATAAAAGAGTTGCACATGGGCATTCTTAAGACCTGATCGGGGCGTACCTAAGAAAAAGGCGACGCTTATTAGTTGGCGATTTCGATAGACTTAGTAGTGCATTCACGACACGAGCGGCGCTGTAAGATTTATTTCGAACGGCGTCGACGAGTGATTAACAGGTGTACAGACCGAAGTTTGGATATTCCCTTGTGGTGGTCCCTTCGCGAGTCCCTGGCTGACTTTGTCCAATCGTTATTGCCGTTAAGTAGGTTGTTTGGTAAAAGGTAAATTACTATTTGTAAAAGGTAATGTTGGTATTTGTAAAAAGTGTAAAAGATATATTTGTGTTGGTTAAAAAGTAACACTTATAAGGTGATTCCATAACATGAGTATTTGGTGAAAAATGGTTAAGTAAATTTGGTACAATAACATTGATACTGGTAAAAGTCGTTGCACTTTAAGTGCTACTAAAATGGTGGTTTAAAGGGAATATTATAAATTAGTGTCCCTGGTGTGAAGGGATGAACGACGTGGATGGTGGCATCCCTACTTTCTCTTTGGTGCCTCTTTTTTTCATGGCGCTTCCTTTTCCCACTTCCTTGACCACCTGACATGGCTCGTTGTAGTAGTTTATTGGGAAATATGCAAAAAGGTTCATATAAAGTTGTATCTCCCTGAGAAAGGAGAAGAGTTGTATCTCCCTGAGAAAGGAGAAGAGTTGTATCTCCCTGAGAAAGGAGAAGAGTTGTATCTCCCTGAGAAAGGAGAAGAGTTGTATCTCCCTGAGAAAGGAGAAGAGTTGTATCTCCCTGAGAAAGGAGAAAAGTTGTATCTCCCTGAGAAAGGAGAAGAGTTGTATCTCCCTGAGAAAGGAGAAGAGTTGTATCTCCCTGAGAAAGGAGAAGAGTTGTATCTCCCTGAGAAAGGAGAAGAGTTGTATCTCCCTGAGAAAGGAGAAGAGTTGTATCTCCCTGAGAAAGGAGAAGAGTTGTATCTCCCTGAGAAAGGAGAAGAGTTGTATCTCCCTGAGAAAGGAGAAGAGTTGTATCTCCCTGAGAAAGGAGAAGAGTTGTATCTCCCTGAGAAAGGAGAAGAGTTGTATCTCCCTGAGAAAGGAGAAGAGTTGTATCTCCCTGAGAAAGGAGAAGAGTTGTATCTCCCTGAGAAAGGAGAAGAGTTGTATCTCCCTGAGAAAGGAGAAGAGTTGTATCTCCCTGAGGAAGGAGAAAATTCAATGGTTTATAAATAGAGTTCAAATTAAGGGTTATTTGATTCAAATTAAGAGTTATTTCATTGAAAAGTAACAATTTGGTTCATTAGTATAACTTGTTTCAAATAAGTAAAAGGTTGATACGTTCTGAGACAAAGGTTGATGATTAGTTGGTCTTATGAACGAAACACTGTAAAAAAGTATTAATTTTTGGAAAGATATTTAAGAGTTCTTGCAGTAATGCAGTAGTCAGCTCATAACATTCTTGAGTAAAAGAAAAAGGTGCATCGCCGCCTCAAACAAAGGGGAAGAACACTGCTCACAGAAGCAACGTTTCAATTATACCTCTGGTACTACAAGTGCTACCACCTAAAAACTGCTAAAAGACTAAAATTTGCATGATGTATAAACTGTAGTTTGAAAATATGTTAATTATGTTGAAAACTGTATAAATAGTTTTAAGTTTGGATATTTTGTAAGAAAAATAACTTTAACTGCTTTAAAAATAATCTTTGACCAAAGGGATCGGTTCCCATGAAAAACAAAGTAATAAAACTAGTTAGCTTGGATAGGACAGTTGAAAGATTCAGCTGGGTATAATGACTTGCACGTGCACTGTTAAAAGTTAAAACTTAAAAGTAAAGCAAAATAAAAGAAAAAATAAGAGGGCAATCTTATATTGTCAAAAGACTAAAATAACACAATAAGTTTCTCTTTACACATCCATGTTAAAATATTTATGGTTGAACTTTGTAACTTAAGGGTAGCGATCGGAGCGTGGGATACTTAGTTCTCCTAACTAAAAACTCCTACTAAAAATTTGAGGAAGTTTGTCCCCACGCTACCGAGAGGCTTTGCCCCAGCATAGGGTGAAGGTTGGTTTCTTCTCATTGTAAAAGAAGAGGAACCAATCTTTGAACAGATGTAGAATAACCTATAAAAGCTGTTTCGCTAAACAAAATGAGTCGAGTTACTTCAAATTCAGTAACAGAAATCAATTAAAATTAAATGATAAACTTAAATGAAGAAATGTAAATTTAAATGTAGTCTCTTCAAGAAATTTAAAATAAGTTAAGAAATAAGTAAATTAAAATAGTAAAGTTGAGTTATTTAAATAGAAAAACATGAGAAATTCAAATGAAGGCATGTTGAGTCAATTAAAACTAAGTTGTTGGATCGCTTAATTGTAGGAAATACAGAGATGTATTTCGGCGGGGAGTGTTGAATCCGGCGATCCAAAACAAGCCTGGTCATTTATACTTAAATAATAATTGAATTAATGGTTTTCCCCACTGGGGTTTTCCCAGGAGCTTTTTTCCCATAAGCAGAAGTTATGGGTTTTTATGGTCCGAATTTAGCTTAGTTAAGGTTAAGTAAAGGTTTACTTATAGTGAATACTTATGTTTGATATGTTTTATATGTAAAGACTTTAAAGAATAACATTGTACTCTAAACCAAAATAAGTACTGTCGTAGAGCACGGCTTGTAATTGCTAAGAAATACTGTACTATTGTAAAGGCTATAGTAATGCATTTGAAAGGTTCGACGGATGGTTTTTGTTACTAGTATGTTAAAAGGCCCTCTGGCTCTGTAAAGTCATAAAACTTAGGAGTGACGAATTTTGGGGAGCGCTCGCTTGGTAACAACAATAAGGGTAAAAACTTGAACTTTGTGTTAAAACTAGCAGAAGCAAAGCATGAGTAGAACGTATTGGACTCTTGATGGAGAAAGAGCGCTTGTTACCATCGGACATTATAGATCGCAAACCGACTCTGCCGAGAGAGGTTGTAAAAGAAAGACTTAGAAACTTTAGATACGGACGTGTTTTTAAGGAAATTATTGTAAAGATATGTTGATTTAAGTATGATTTGATACACTCTAAGAAATTGGAGTGTGATTTAACACCTTTATAAGTACTTTATATGGGTCCAAATTTGACACCGTTACAGGTGTACATTTACTCCCCTGAAGGGATTTAATCACACTTACACTCAAAAAAATGGGGTGTGCTTTAACACCTTTAAAAGTAGTTTATATGGGTCCAAATTTGACACCGTTACAGGTGTTCATTTACACCCCTGAAAGGGTTTAATAACACTTATTTGAGCAATTGGTGGCAAAGATAAGTATAAAATTGTGCAACAGAGGTGCAGTTTAACACCTTTTTAACTCTTATATCGCACTGAAAGTGAATTTTTACTCTCATATTAGTGTTGTGCAACTCCTTAAAGGGTGCGGAATAGCACCTTTCAGAGTGTCGCTTCACACCTTTAAGAGTGTCGCGTAACACTTTTAAGAGTGGTAGATTATTTGGTAGGATAGTAGTAGATATTCTAGTACTTTTCCTAGACTTAAGAGCAACACCGATGACGTAAAAAACACTATAGTAGCTACATTTTGACCACTCATGAGGCATAACTCAAATATCGAGTATGGTTCTCCTGTTTAATTAAATTTTGACTATCCGCCATTCCGCAGTATTATTAGCAATCAATGCTATATTCATAGCAGGGTTCTTCCTTGAGAAAACTTCATCACCTATAGGGAGGAAAGTTCTCACATGCAGAACTATACCTCTTTAAGCGAGGGTTGTTGCGTATAAAGTCATTTTTACGGGTTTATAAACTTCTGAAAAAGGCAGAAAGTTTTCACTTCGTACAAATGCATAGGGTATTAAATTAGTTTTGGAGGCTATAATATTCAAGCAGTAGACATAGACGTTCTTGTTAAATTTAATAATCTCTTTTCACTAAGAGTTTTTCGAGCACCAGAAACGCGTTTAATCTAATTTGCACTACAGATTTTACAAAAAAAAAATCCATTTAGTACTCTAATTTTTCTCAAAATAATGATAAAACATGTCACAAAAGCAAGTGTCCCACTTTGGATTCTCAAGCTGGCCTATTGTGAGGCCAGTATCTAACCTAGTCTCGTTTTTTAAGAGTATCGCTTAACACCTGTAAGAGTGTCACCTAACACGTTTAGCATAGTTTTATGAAGGTACAACACCGCCAGATTACCAATTTCTTTGTTAATTTTATTTAAAGGATAAAACTGTTTTATTTCATGAATATCATCTTTAAAAAAAGGTTTAACAAGTACGTTTTTCAATAATTTTTTACTGTTTGTATTGACATTAATGAAAATTAAATGAAAGACCTTATTTAAGAAACCAGCAGTAATATAATTTTTCATGTTTAATTTCGAACGGTGTTTTAATAGTGTTATTTTACACCGAATTTACACTTTAAATTGGCCTCTAAAAACTCAAGGTAATAAAACACTCTTTTGGGTGTTTTTACGGTGTTTACACCGTTTTAACACCTTTTTAACACTTCCATTTCTTAGAGTGTAAGACAATACAGTAATTAAAGAAATTATTGATGATTGCATTTGGAGCTTCTTCGTTATTAAAATAAAGACACGCAAATAAGTTGGGGATTTAGATCGGTGTTTCAGTCCGCCGATGTGATATCAGGAATTATCACAAACTCTTATGTTGGGATGGATGTCGCAACAAATGGCCCATTTTCAACACTTTTCGTCTTAAAAATATTTTCTCCCTACACATTTATTACACCTTATAAAGCTTTATCTTACGCCTTTTAAGAACCATATATTTAAGATGTGTTCTTAAAGTGTCTGTATGTTCTTCTAATATTCTTCAAAAGGCGTCAATTTTGGCTTGAAGTGTGAAATAGTGCAGAAATGGAATATTACACTCTTAAAAGGTGTGATTTAGCACCTTTCGTCTTAATTTAAAGTTGTTAAACAACACCACTGAAAGTGTTAAATGGACCATTTTTAACACTGCATCTTAAAAATATTTCCCACTGACTCATTTATTACACCTCATTGAGCTATTTCTTACACCTTTCAAGAATAATATTTTTAAAAGGTGTTCTTTAAGTGTTTGTATGTTCTTCCAATATTCTTCAAATCGCGTGAATTTGAATTATTGAAGTGGGAAATAGTGCAGAAAAGGCGTGAAATATTGTAGGAAGCCTGTACATAGCGTGATTTTAATACAGTTTGACACCACATCGTGCTACTCTCATTAAAGGTGCTATATATACTTTTCACTGTACAAACACAATTAATTAGTGTCTATTAACACCTTTTAAAAGTTCTTATGGGTCCACAATTCACACAGACCGAAACCATAATTGGGAGGTCCCATTCGACCCAACTCCCGCAATTTTGGCGGTTTCCGAAAAGTGGTAATTAGCCTCAAAAGACTACACTTAACGAAAGTGTTCATTGCTAAAACTTCTCTGATAATAACAGAGTTGCAAGTTGATACATTGTCTAACGATTTGAAGGCTTATCTAAATATAAGGGAAAGAAGAAATAAGCCATAATCCATAACATATCCTTTGTTATTATTGTAACATGATGCTTAAAAAGATAAATTTACATTTAAATTATGGTAAATAAACATGTTCCAGTAAATTGTTGAGATATTTATGGATTTTTAATGAAAGGTTTGTCTGTAGTTCATATTTACATCCACAGAATCACGAAATTTTAGTGCAGAAGAAATTTTCTTATTATATGGGTTTTCTAAACTATTAATTCAACCGATAACCGATACTTTGGACCGTATACGCAGAGTGTGGGCGTCCTGAGCACTTATCGACATATTAACCTTGTTTGATTGGATTAAAAATGTTAAACTCGGGACGCAATGAGTCAAAACAATTAATGATTACAGAACTTTATGGGTAATGTCAAATAAGGTGGATTTCGAAACTCTTCATTAGATATTAAGACAAAAGGATTTAAACACACTTAATTGAACAATGGGTGTCGAAAATAAGAGGGGAAATTGTTCAACAGAGGTGCAGTTTAACACCTTTTCAACTCGTCATTCGTACTAAAAGAAAATTGTTGTTCTTTTATGTGTATGTGCAATTCGTTACAGGATGTGTCTCAGCACCTTTGCGAGCTTAAAATAACACTTTAAAGCGTGTCGCATAACAACTTTAAGAGTGTCGCGTAACGCCTTTAAGAGTGTCGCGTAACGCCTTTAAGAGTGTCGCGTAACGCCTTTAAGAGTGTCGCGTAACGCCTTTAAGAGTGTCGCGTAACGCCTTTAAGAGTGTCGCGTAACGCCTTTAAGAGTGTCTCGTAACGCCTTTAAGAGTGTCTCGTAACGCCTTTAAGAGTGTCGCGTAACGCCTTTAAGAGTGTCGCGTAACGCCTTTAAGAGTGTCGCGTAACGCCTTTAAGAGTGTCGCGTAACGCCTTTAAGAGTGTCTCGTAACGCCTTTAAGAGTGTCGCGTAACGCCTTTAAGAGTGTCGCGTAACGCTTTTAAAAGTGTCACATAACACATTTAGCAGGTTTTATAAAGCTACCATACCACCTGATCGTCAATTCCTTAGCTACGTTTTACTCCTCAGGGATAAAAATATTTTCTGAAGAAAATATCATCTTTAAAAATGCTGTTATATTTAATTTAATACGATCAATTAAGTCTTTTTCCTTGACTTTATAATCTTTGGATTGACTTCAAAATTAAAACATATACGGAAGACCTCATTTAAGAAACAAACGCGCAGTATTATTATTTAATTTCCATGTTTAATTTCAAACAGTATTTTAAAGGTTTTTATTACCGAATTTACACCTTAAATTGTCCGGAAAACTCGAGGTGACGAAACTCTATTTTGGTTGTTTTTATTTTGTAAAAAAGTGTTTTCTTGAATTACACTCTTCTGAAACTTCCATTTCGCTAAATATTAATTGTCCACAAAACTATTTCATATTAATATTAATAATAATCATAAATCAATGAAAAAATGCGAAATTGTTCTCTCGCCGCTCTCGCGTTATTGTATGAGACAGTTTAACTATATATAGAAATTAAAAATGTACAGAATTGTGCTAAAAAATACCAGTTTATAAAATTTGAAGTCTGAGATCTACCCTTATAACACCCTTTTTGAGAAAAAGGAGTAATTCCAGATACATTTTACACCTATATTAACTTAGCATTTTGTTCGTAGATAATGGTCACCTTTAAAATACCAATATAACACCGTTTTGGTTATTCATGTGAAAATGTTAGGTGTTATATAGGTGTATTTAAAAAGCACGCCATTTTCACTCCAAAGAAACACTCAATTTTTTTTGTGTGTAATTGGGTCAAACTTTCCACATCAAACCTAATATTATTATTATTAATATAATAATATTATGTTATGTTACGTTATATGATTTTGTCGGTGGTGTTTAGGGTCATTTACGAAGGGAATAAAATGGATTTTGATGACTTGTCCAAATTTATGACTACGCCTGAAGCTTTCAGCGTAAGTGAAAGAGAAACGGGACCAAAATTTTTGTTTACTTCAGAAAAAATTTCTAATAATCTTCAATCTTGTTTTAGAATTCTACTATTATTCTGTTTTCCTTGCCACGCTCATTATTCAATGGTCGACAGGAATATATCAGTCCATCTCCGGTCTTTCTAGCGGCCAGGACGATTATAATGTCCGGCGCCCCGAAGAGAGTCTTGTCCACTTCCTTGTCCTTCTTAAATATGGACACTCCAGTAAATTTCGCCCTCAAACTTCAACACATCCACCCAAACACAAGTTTAAGCTTAGTTGGGTGGACTAGTGAAAACCATTTAAATAAATAAATAAATAAATAAAATAAGCATTCCTTTCACCACAAAATTAATTGAATTATATTCTCGGTTCAATTAGGTGTTGATTTTAATCGCGTTCACTTTGGTCCTCCTGTCGCTTTTGTCCGTCGTTCACTCCATCGTAACCAACAAATACAAATCGTTACGCACCAAGAAAGATGTAAAGAAAATGGTCCGAGAAACCCTGGGAAATGTTTGGGACAACGCGTCGCTCTTGTGCGCCGAACGTAAGCGATTGAGAACTCGCTTACATTTGAAAAGAATATTTCCCATTATGACGTAGCGAGAGAGTTTTGTATGGGGGAGGCCAAAGCTTTAAATAACCGGATATAAATATGTTCCCTATATTACAGCGATTCCCTTCGTTTTGCCCCACATCACTTGTCGTTTGCTCGCTACGTCGTGGCTGATCGGAGTGACTTTCATTCTGTTTTTCTTGGGTTGTTATTTGCGGACGGAGTTCACGACGGAAAGCTACAATCGCATCGTCACCCTCTCGGACTTGATCAAATCGGGAACTCCACCTATAGTTGTGAAAAATGGCGGAGCTTTCGACTATCTGAAATATTTGGTGAATAGGCGTTGTTTAAGTGTTAAGTTCCTCTGTTCTTCTGACGTCACTGGTTTCGTATCTACAGGCAGCCCAGAACCCAAATGCTAAGAAATGGTTTGACGCACTCGATCAGGAGAATATGGCCACTGGTGTTTGGGATTACATGACACGTGACGGATACCTGCCTATTCTTTTTGGGGAGAAAGCTATAATCGTAGAGGACATCTATATGATTTGGCTGGCGGGAGAATTCCTCAAATTAGATCCCGAGAGTAAAAAATTCTTTTCGGACAATGAAGGATTTCACTTTTCGGAGCACGTAATTAGCTTCGAGTATTTACACTTCGTTTTTAAAACATCTTGGTTGAGAAGCAGTCCGCAATTACGAGAAAACCTCCAACTGCTGTCGGTATTCATTTATTACAGTAAACCGATTAAAAAACTTCACGATAGTTTCTATTACAGCTTTGTACCTTTGTTCGAAACGCAAGCATTGAATTATCTGGATTTTGAGACGCATCACTTATTAGAACAAATCAAGTGGAAGAGACCGTTGAAAAGCGTGACTGATTTGGACCTGAGTAGCGTCGGCGTTCCTTTCTACTTGCTCTTCTTGATGTTGTCAGGAACAGTTGCCGCCGTCATGACCGAAATTATCTTCTACTAATTAACTTGAAAGATGAAAATTAAATACGTCACCACAAGAAGACGAATTTTGAGAAAACACAAAACATACATTTCAGCATCATATTGTAAAACACATCTTACATAACTAAAAATCCACCCTAACTTATAGGGTGTAGTAATGCACTTATGATCTCAAACATTTGCATTCTATTTTGAACTTAAAATTGTCAAAGATATAACAGTTACGGTTTTCGTTTCATTAACAAACATAATAGAACAGTTTGACTCGATCAGCAAAATTACGGTTACAATTACCGCTTGCAACTATATAGGAAAATGACACATTTGAAACTAAATTTGAAGTACTTGTTAACAAAATTTGCATTTTCAAATCTTAAATGTTATTAAATTATTCAAGTTCACGGAGATTAAAATGCACCAAAGTCTAAAATGCAATACTTAAAACATGCCCCCAATTATTTTTGCCAAATCAATACATAACGCTTATACGCGCATATGTATTACTGCCATGTGCCAGTAATTCCCACGCTCTACCATTAAATTCAAAGAAGAAAAACTCCCAAACACTCGCTCGTTTCCAACCTTAGAAGGGGCAAATATTCCCATAGAAAACCCGTTCTTTCCTATATTAAAACTCCACTTCTTCTAACGTTGTACTTCTATATCGAGTCAAGCCTAAATATTTCTCCCAATTCGGCCATTTTGATTATCACTCCAGACGCAGTTTAATGTTCGGAAAGAGAGTGGTTAACGACAAGCGCGGTTAACACGGTGATAATGGCGGATTACTCAAATCCTGAGAGATAATTACAAAATATTACTTATGAAGAAAAGAAAATGATTCCAACCGTTCAAAGGCAAGTATACAATTCTTACGATTCTCTTCGATTATTGCCGTTAAAGTACCAGGCTTGTTTGTTTCTCTCAACCTCTAATCCATTAAAATTTCAAATTTTGCATAAGGTTAAACTTTTACGAAGGGTGGGTTCATAATTGCGTATCACCAGAAGTGAGATGAGACTAGGTGAAGGGCTCTAGCATTTATAGTAGATACTGGCACTAGTGAACAAATTTGAGGATCTTCTGCCGCTTCATGAGTTAATAATATGTTATATAGCTCCCTTGTTATGTTTAATTGTTATAGGTTAATCAATAGACATAGTTTAGAACAATAATGACTTTTAATACTGAGGAACAGATTATTTTGATACCCTACACCTTGTAACCTTCAACCATCATTAATGGTACAAATTTCATCGGTGAATCCGCCGTTAATCTTCTTCAAGCTTGTTTTTACGGTTCTGACTGCTCTCTCGGCCTGTCCGTTTGATGCCGGATGGTACGGAGCTGTAGTCATGTGATTTATACCGTTATTGCTCGTGAATTCTTTGAAATCTATACTTGAAAAACAAGTCCCATTATCGGTCACGAGCGTGGACATCACTCCGTATCTTGCAATGTGGGGACGAAGAGCTTGCGTTACCGCAGCGGTCGTTGTAGTACGCGTGATGTCTATTTCTATCCACTTGGAATGTGCATCGACTGTGATCAAGAGGTATCGGTTTTCAATTGGTCCGGCGAAATCGCAGTGGACTCGTTGCCAATGCTGTTCTGCTTAGGGCCATGCTTGGTATTGGGCCGTTGGCATGGATGCGTGTGCTTGACAGCTTTTACATGCTTTAACGGTGGTAGTTAAATCCAAATCAATGTGTGGCCACCATACCCTTGAACGGGCAACAGCTTTCATGGCCACAATTCCTTGATGGGAACTATGTAATTCCTGCATGATGACCTTTCTGTGTGCCGTGGGAATGATTATCCGGTTGCCAAGCGAGAGTATGTCATTGACATTCGATAGCTCTTCGCGTCTCTTGTGGTACATGGCCAATTCGTCCTTGAATTTATGCTTTCTTGGCCATCCATCGATCATGTATTTTCTTACTTGCTGCAAAGTACTATCCGACTTTGTAGCGTCAGCCAAAACTCGGCTAGACAATGGGGATTTTTCCACCGACTGGATCAAGAAAACGTACTCCGCTGGTAATGGTGCTACTGCCTCCTTCTTGATTGGAAGTGGCAAGAGACTTAGTGCGTCTGATTACCATTTTGTTTGCCGGGCCGATAGCGAATTTCATACTGATAAGCTGACAAAATAATTGCCCATCTCTGGATCCTGGATGCAGCTAAGACTGGAATTGGCTTGTTCGCAGCTAGCAGAGTAACTAGAGGTTGATGATCAGTGTATAAGAAGAATTTTCTGCCATATAGGTAATCCTTGAACTTTATGACACCGAAAATAATGGCTAAAGCCTCCCGTTCCAACTGGGAATAGTTCTTCTCTGCCTTAGTCAGCGTTCGAGACGCAAAATAAATAGTTTATCATCTCCATCTTCCAAATGCGATATGACCGCACCTACTCCCCATGGAGAAGCATCACACGCCATGTAAACGTCTTTATTAAGATCATAGTGGGCGAGAATGTTGGAGTCTTTGATTGCCTCTTTTGCTTCCTTGAAAGCTTTGCGCTGCGTATCTTCCCAAGTCCATTCCGTTTTCTTTTCCAACAGCTCGTATAGAGATGCTAATTTTGTGGACGTGTTGGAGATGAATTTACCGTAGTACATCAATAGCCCAAGGATAGAACGTAATTGTTCCACATTTTCTGGTTCCGGTGCTTGCATTATAGCAGTCAATTTTCTGGCTTGAGAGTGAATTCCCTTGGCATCCAAAACATGTCCGAGAAATTCCACAGACTCTTGGAGAAAACAGCATTTTTCTTTTCTCAACTTTAGGCCATTTGTTTGCAGAATTTGGAGTACTTGGTTAATCAGTTGTAAGAGTTCGGCCTCTGTACTTCCTCCCAACAGAATATCATCTTGGAACGCCGATACTCCATGCATATTGCGAAATAAGGTTTCAATATGGAGTTGAAAAAGGGCCGATGCCGAAGCAATACCGAATGGTAACCTCGTGTACCTGTATAAACCCATTGTGGTGTTTATAACGGTGATATTCCTTGAATCTTCATCTAGAACGATCTGATTGTAGGCATCCTTTAAATCGATTCTGGCGAAAAACTTGCAGCCTGCCAACGTAGCAAATATATCTTCCGTCTTTGGCAGAGGGTATTGTGCTGTGTCAATGGCGGGATTAGCGGTTGTCTTGAAATCACCGCATATACGAATCTTTTGTTCGTCTCCTGGTTTTCTTGGTTTCATAACCGTAACAATTGGAGAGGCGTATGGCGAGTGATCTATCTGCTCTATTATCCCTAAGGATTCCAATCTTCTAATTTCCTTTTCAACGATTTCCTTCATGGCGTATGGAACGGAGCGGGCTTTACAAAATTTAGGTACATGACCATCTTTGATAGCTAGTTTTACTCTTACGTCCTTCAATTCTCCCAATCCGGCCGAAAATAAGTCTTCAAAGTCGTGAAGCATGTCGTTTAACTTCGTGGTTAACGATGATTGGTTCTGTGGGACTGAAACCTTGTTGACGATTTGCTCATTCTCTCTTACGGAAGGCAGTATGTCAAGTTTCGAATATATCCATGTTCTACCACATAGACTGTCCTGTGTTCCTCGGATGACTAATAGTGGTAATAACTCCTCCCGTCCATTATAGTGAGCATGAACCTGGGACTTGCCCATGATGTCCAGCTGATTTCCAGTGACAGAGCGTAATGTCTTAGAGAAAGGCTCCAACGTTGACCTATTCGGAATCCGATTATACGTTCCCTCAGATATCAGCTTGTGGCCTGATCCAGAATCAACTTCCAATGAAAATTCTTTTCCATTTAATTTACATATTATCAACTCGGGCGGAGGTGCATCGTCCTCGCCAGTCGTTTGTTGGATGTCAGTCACCTGATGAACTGGATATTCTACAATCTCTACAGTATCCTCATCTTCGTGGATGTGGTTAGTGCGGTTATTTTTCCGCCTGTATTTATGACGTGACTTGTTAGTTGACTCTTCTTTGCGACCAATTGTTGATGGGGTTCTACATGCAGGTGCAATGTGACCTCTTTTATCGCAAGTGTGACAGATGGCGTCTATAAAAGGACAGTTTGAAGCGGCATGTCCCGTACGCTTGCATCTGGTACATTCTGTTTGGTTTGGTTGACCTTGCCCACTTGATTTTTGGGGCAGAATTTGTTTGGTAGGATGCGCCTGTTTCTTCTTATTGTAAGATTGAACTGAGTTTACTTGAGAACCCATCTGCTCTGATTGAGTGTGTTGTCTCATTTGCTGCGCGTTTTCCTTAGCCGTTTCTATTTTCTGCACGAGAGCTATAGCAACTTGTAATTTAATGTCATCGTCTTCTTCTGATAAACGATGCTGCATTTCATCATCATTGATGCCACAAACTAGTTGATGCATGATCATTTCTTCTAGATGCTTTCCAAAACCGCAATGTACGGATAAACGTTTCAGCTCGGCTACATATTCCGCGATGGTTTCACCGTCTTTGCGATGTCGCCTGTTGAACTTCAAACGTTCTACGATCCGTGATGGTTTTGGATTGAAATGTGTGTTGAACAACGTTGCTAAGTCTGCGTAAGTAGTGGTCGTTACCGAGTCTGGATATACGAGACTGTTTAACAATGTTAACGTAGGAGCTGGTAATACTGTTAATAACACCGCCCTTTTATCGTCATCCGCAGTAGTTTTATTTATAATAAAATGGGCCTCAAGGCGTTGCTTGTATTGAGACCATGGCTCTACGTCCTGGTTGAAATCCGTTAATTTCCCCATCTTACTGTGACTCGGCTTGAACTTGCTTGATTCTGGCTTTGTTGGCCCACGCTTTATGGTCTATGGCCAAGGCTTAATTTAGGGCGCTTTTCGTCCTCGTGGGGTACGATGTATGAAACGTATTCTTAACGATAGGAAAGTTGTATTTACTTTTCTGATCTTCAAAAACGGCTTCATCCCATCTCCGTCGCCACTGTTATGTTTAATTGTTATAGGTTAATCAATAGACATAGTTTAGAACAATAATGAATTTTAATACTGAGGAACAGATTATTTTGATACCCTACACCTTGTAACCGCCTAGCCAGAATGCCGTTCTCCCTCCCTGGCTTCATTATCCCTGACCACCGTATAGTGGCACCCCCTACATACAAAATTCCACACTACAAATATCATACATATATAACATCCCTATAAGTTACTCAGGCTCCATAGGCGTAATGTATCCAGCGATTTCTTCTCATTTCGCCAGCGCGGGAAAAAATCCGAATGTTGCGCTCTCTCTTGTCGAAAAAAAAATCCCGCTCGTACTCCTCGACCTCGAGACGTCGTCTACTTTTTCACCAAGGGAGTGTTTTAGTCATGAATGTTTTATGTTTTAACAATTTAACATTAAATCGTGGCGTTTGTGTCAGTACTGAGACAAAAAATGCAAGAACTCAATGCAATTTGCTGATATTGATAAAGAATGCTAAAGATAAGAGTTGTTGTTGTGAATTGAAACCAGAAAATTATACAACTTAGAAAAATCCAATCCATTGATCTCTTAACATCTTTCTTAACCGAGGCTACTGAGCGAAATATTCGGCTGCTCAAATAGCTCCGATATCATTGGCTAGCTTCCACTACACGCACTTCCGGGGAAAAACCGGAAAGAAGAGTAAAGATTTTCGTTCACGTGGCGGCCGCAGAGCGTCGCATATAATTGGGAAGCCGGCGGCGCGGGAGAAAACGCTGGAGTATAAAAATGAATTTCATGAGTAACTTATTGGGAGCTAACACATTATTAACTCATGGCCGCTTCCATCGCGCCTACACTAGAGAGAAAAATTGGTCGAGTGCCAAAAACATTTCCTACCCCCTTCCCCTCAACCTAAAGCCGCGGAACACGGACGCGGGTGCTTGAATCTAGTTCGGCCGTCTATCACCGCGAGCGTCTCACGTTTTGGAGAGAAAATTCTGAAATCGCCACCAGAGGGCCAACCGTTCGTGTGTTTGAGTGAAGAATTTGATTACCTCAGTACTTCTGGACTCATCTCACTTCTGGCATCACATAATAGACCTTTTCGATGTAAAAAGGGCAACCTTGAGTATCGGGACGTACATGGGGGTTGAATGGTTCATTGATACATCGCCAATCGTCTCTGAGCATGCACTTTCATGATACAAAAAGACTACAGCGCATGCGCCTAAAAGCGAGATGGAAGGAAAAGTCTGACCTCCCGTGTCTTTCGCACTTAGTTACATCGCACCTTTACTTGAATTTTCCACTATCACTTCAATATTGCGTAACCCTATCACACAGTAACTAATCAAAACTAGGGTACTCACTACTTTCCGGCAGACACACTTTGCGTGGCTGTTATTATAATTTGCGTTACGTAACAAAAACAATGAGGATTTATTTGTATTAATGTTTGAGCTTTGAAAGAACGTGGACGCTTCTTGTTGTTGTCTGCAAGAACGGACAACAACTTCCGATTTAACAACGCTTTTCCATAAGTTCATAAGATACGTTCCATAATTTTGTCACTGGTTACTGAGAGCTTGTCACGGAAGTGACGTCGGTAAAACGTCGTAGATTCTCGTAAACCGACGCCTGGTGAGGCGCAGCCAAAGGCTTAGTCCAGACTAAATATTAAGATGGAGTTGGACTGCAAAACCGCGTGTAGTCAGGCAATTCTCGCTTCCGTCGTTCTCGAACTAGCTCTTAGTAAGTCTCTAGCATTACGAAGTATAGACTCTAGAAGGTGTCATACTTATGGATGGAACATATCTTATAAACTTGCGTTTTTACTTATGAAAAATGGGTAATCTATCAGCGACTCTTTACAGCCTTTGAAGGTATAGGATAGTAACATTAGGATTTTCTGCTCAGTCCAAAATGGCGCTGAACGAAATGGAATTTATGGGAAATAATCGATATTTTAAATACAGGTACAATTTTTTCAACTCTTAAATGTAATTGTCAATTTCAAAGTTAAATAAAATTATAGGTACGCCCAAGAGACTCCCGTAAACGTGACGACATCGGAGGTGAGTTTATAAAACGTTCGCTGGCGTGTGTTTGAGAATTATTTTCTTTTTGGTAATTCAACTTTTAATATTTCTTGTCAGGAAACGTGGGTGATGGAGAGCCAAGTATTAAAATACACTGACATGGCGTACTATTTGAAAAGATCACTTAACATAAAGTATTTTTCGTATTCCTTGAAATTAGAATCATGTAAAAGGGTGAAACGTTTCACATAAAACCAAATGCATTTAATAATATTATGTTACGTTATATGATTTTATCGGTGGTGTTTAGGGTAATTTACGAAGGGAATAAAATGGATTTTGATTTCTTACTACGTCTGATGCTTTCAGCGTAAGTGAAAGAGAAACGAGACCAACATTTATGTCTACTTATGAAAAAAATTCTGATAATCCTTAATCTTGCTTTAGAATTCTACTTTTATGCTGATTCCCTTGCCACGTGCTGCACTATTCTATGGCCGACAGGAATATTTCACTCCGTCTCCAGTGTACGAAACGGCCAGGACGATTATCGTGTCCGGCCAACCGAGGAGAGTCTTGTCCACTTCCTTGTCCTTCTTAAATATGGACACTCCAGTAAATGTTGCTCAATTACAATCCACAACCTCATCACCCTATTCATTAATTTCCATTATCGGCTCAATTAGGTGCTGATATTAACGGGGTTAACCTTATTCATTCTGTCACTTTTGCTCGTCATTCACTCCATCGTAACCAACAAATACAAATCGGTGCCCACGAAGAAAGTTGTCAAGAAACTGGCCCGAGAAACCCTGGAAAATGTCTGGGAGAACGCGTCGCTCTTGTGCGCCGAACGTAAGCAATTGAGTACTCGATTACATTTGAAAAGAATATTTTCCATTATGACGTAGCGAGAGAGTTTTGTATGGGGGTATCTAATCACCTAAATCGCGTTCTCATAATAAGAGATGGCTATAGCTTTAAATAATCGGATATAAATATGTTCCCTATATTACAGCGATTCCCTCCATTTTGCCCCACATTACTTGTCGTCTGCTGGCTGCGTTATGGCTGATCGGAGTGACTTTCATTCTGTTTTTCTTGGGTTGTTATTTGCGGACGGAGTTCACGACGGAAAGCTACAATCGCATCGTCACCCTCTCGGACTTGATCAAATCGGGATCGACTATCTGAAATATTTGGTGAATAGGCGTTGTTTAAGTGTTAAGTTCCTCTCTTCTTCTGACGTCACTGGTTTCGTATCTTCAGGCAGCCCAGGACCCAGATGTTAAGAAATGGTTTGACGCACTAGATCAGGACAATATGATCACTAGTGTTTTTGATTATCTCACTCGTGATGGATACCTGCACAGAAAAAACAACGTATAGGTTTTGAGCACATCCATTTGATTTAAACATGTTGAAAATCTAAACCCCTAGATTTGACGTGCGAAAACTAAACACCAACTATCGTAAAGTGAGCATAAACCGAAACGCCAGGGTTTAAACGTGTTCAAAACCTACTCTAGGTGTAAAGGATATAAACATATTGACGTCATGTAGTTAACACGAGCATCTGAGGAAGAATAATTAATATTTTATTTGGTGAATCGGTTTTAACCCCTTCTCATGCCGAGAGGCCAAGGTTCAAAAATTTGCGAATGGGGTACATTCATTCGCTGGTGCTTGACACGTCAAAAGTCAGAATTTACTCGCAAAAAAGCCATATTAGAACTTCGCCCATATTTAGTAATTAGGTAATAAAATTTTATTTTTATATTAGTATGGTTTATAATATAACTGGGTTTAAATTTGAGTTATGAATTCTAATTTTAGAAAAGTGTTGCTCATTAAACGGTTTGACTCACGCTAAAATTGCCTTCAAAAATGTTTCAGTATGCCATTTTTGTTGTGAACTGTAAGTTTAGATCAGAGGTTTAGTAATTATAACCGATCAAAATATATTATTTGTTATCTTGGTGTACCAACGTAAAAACATCAAAATGGGGTTTTCTATTAAAAATCAATATGATTCTAAACTTGCAAATGAGTGTATAGAATATGTTTACACTCTTTTTCAAGCCTTTTTAGGCACCTGGGACCGGTCAGATCAACGATTTTGCTAATGGACGACCACGTTGACTGTTTTACCATTACCAGGGTACAAAAAACGGATTTATGTACTAAGAACGTCGGATCATCGCTTTAGCCTCTGGTACCATCCTCGCATACTTTATTGAGAAACTTCGTCTGCTTATATTTTGACTCCACCCACAAATCTATATCTATATAAATCAAAGTCCTGACTGACTGACTGATAATCAACGCCCAGCCCAAACCGCTTGCCCTAGAAGGCTGAAAATTTGCAGGAACGTTACTCATAAGTAGTAGGCGCGTACTAAGAAAGATTTTTCCAATCCGCCGCCATCTTAAAAAATGGCGACCAGAAATGGAAAAAATCTTCTCTATGCAACAGAGTCCGCGTGTTTCAAACGATTTCGCAAATATTTAGTACACTGGTGTCCTTTGACCTATGGGCGGGTTGAATGGTCTTTCGTGTTCGATTTGTTGCCATCTTTTTAAATGGCGGCCAAAAACTTAAAAACCCTTCTTTATAGAATAATGTCCGCGTGAAAAATAATAAAAAATGTCCCGACGGGCTGACGGGCAACGCCGAGTGCCCTCGCTCCTAGGGTGCTACAAAAATATCAGTCATCAGTAAAATCTACCCATTCTTTATATCATTTTGATGGAAGTTCCTATTACACGCGAGCGACGCCGCGGGTAACAGCTAGTTCTGTAAATAGAGATCGAAAATGTCATTCTTATCTCTCTTTTCGTGGTTAATTTTTTTTTTTCCAAATTGCTATATACAGAATTTGTGGGTGGAGTCAAAATATAAGCAGACGAAGTTTCTCAATAAAGTATGCGAGGATGGGTACTGAATTTGCTACGTTCAACGTTCTTCTTACATAAATCCGTTTTTGAGGGTTCTTATATTTGTACGCGGCGATCGGCTAGGGTTACGCTAAACGTCTAGCCTTCCAATGGCGCGGTCTTCCTCCAAAGGTTCACGCAATTGCGACGTTCTTATCTACAGCAGCGATTCTTATCCTTTATATACTACCTATTTTAGTAAGGCGAAGTAACAGGCGTATGCTTCATTTCAAACGTCAATATTAGTCAAGTCTTTCAAGAATGTTTAATTGTTCTTTTTTAAAACGATGTAACGCTCAATAAGGCGAACAACTAACGAAGAAAATATTAAATATTAATTATATTTATTTTAATATTTAAGATAATCTTGTTTCTCAATTCAAAATTAATACGGAAAGAGTTAAAAAGCAGTCTATGTTTTTGTTTGTGTGTGTCCGTCCGTTGTTACACTAGCGCGCTGCGTTAGCAGTTCGCTTTGCTTTGATGTGTAAAGAAATCCTACAGAACCTTAATATTCACTTTTTCCATAATATAAAGTGAATATGTGGAAATATTTTTCGTAACTACGATGCATTTAGTACTTTTCTAGCTTTAAAGCTCTGTTTCATTTTGATATTCCAAGGATATTTTTTAATATTATTATTTGAAATTGCTGTTTATATATTACTTAAGCTATACTACATCTGTATATAGAATAATCCTTGTTATAAAGATTTCAAGAAGGAAGCTCATGCCTGGACTCAATCGGGTTAATCTAGTGTTATCCGCAACAGACTTAGTGAACCAAAGACTAAATAATTTAGACCTTAGGTGAACTAAACTGTGGGTTTTTATTTTCGTGTCTGTATTGAAGGAACATTAACGGTTCAGAGTGAGCCGAAAGTTAAACACACTCTTAAATAATCAGGTTTAGATTTCATAATAGAAGAATGCATCATGGTGGCAATTAGATCAGTGAAAGGGCTAATCATTATAGGGTTATAGCTTAGAAGTTTACATTCTTATTATGGTGCGTATTGACTTTCAGTGCGTCTAACCACAAGTCAGCTTTGGTGATATTTAACCTTAACACTCAAGTTGGCAAACTAAGAATATCGTTGAAGTGAAACGAGACAGTAGTGTTTATACTGCTAACCAGTTGTGAATGTAGCTATAAGAACATAGGGTTAAACAGTATAGACGTAGACAATTGGGCCTTTTCAAACACATAAAGGTTATATCTCTCCAAAATTTATACACTTCATTTCCTGTTTTTTCCCATTTACTGATTTAAATGTGTCCAAGTCGTATCTTTATTGGATGTCAATGTCGTCTGCTTTACTGTATATTCGCTATGCTTGGAATACTGCTTTAATAATTCGTAAATTTTTACTTCAAAAACGAGAAATAATTCTATATCTAGGTTAATAAGTTTGTAGTAGTAGTCCTCCTCTTGACTCGGAGAGGTAATATTTTGGTTTTTCCAACTTGTTACACTAGTGCAACGCGTTAGCAGTTCGCCTCGTGTAAAGAAATCCCACAAAGCCTTAATATTTTCTTTTTTCATAATTTAAAAGTAATATATAGATATGTTTTTCGTAATTTCGATGCCTTTGGTAGTTTTGTAGCTATAAAGATCCGTTTTATTTTGATATCCCAAGAATATTTTTTATATTATTATTTGAAATAGTTGTTTATGTGTTACTTAAGCTATACAACATCTGTATATTAACGTTGGAAAACTACATGCGGGTTAGACATAAACGTTTTCAATCTGAACGCGTTTGAAACATAAACGTTTTCAATCTAAACGCGTTTGAAACATAAACGTTTTCAATCTAAACGCGTTTGAAACGTAATCGTTTTCAATCTAAACGCGTTTGAAACATAATCGTTTTCAATCTAAACGCGTTTGAAACCTAAACGTTTTTAAAACAAACGCGTTTGAAACCTAAACGTTTTCAATCTTAACACGTTTGAAACATAAACGTTTTCAATCTTAACGCGTTTGAAACATAAACGTTTTCAATCTTAACGCGTTTGAAACATAATCGTTTTCAATCTAAACGCGTTTGAAACCTAAACGTTTTTAAAACAAACGCGTTTGAAACCTAAACGTTTTCAATCTTAACACGTTTGAAACATAAACGTTTTCAATCTTAACACGTTTGAAACATAAACGTTTTCAATCTTAACGCGTTTGAAACATAAACGTTTTCAATCTTAACGCGTTTCAAACATAAACGTTTTCAATCTTAACGCGTTTCAAACATAAACGCTTTCAATCTAAACGCGTTTGAAACATAATCGTTTTCAATCTAAACGCGTTTCAAACATAAACGTTTTCGATCTAAACGCGTTTCAAACATAAACGTTTTCGATCTAAACGCGTTTGAAACAGATACTTTTTCAATCTATGCGCGTTTGAAACGTAAACATTTGCAAACTATACGCGTTTGAAAAATAAAAATTTCACAACTAAACGCGTATAGGCTGGGCTCGTGTTTAAAAAGGCGTTGCATTTTCCCGTTTAGGAAAATGTTTACAATCTAAACATCGTTTTTTCTGTGTGCCTGTTCTTTATGGGGAGAAAGCTATGATCGTAGAGGACACGTATCTGAATTGGGTGGCGGGAGAATTCCTCATATTAGATCACGAGAGTAAAAAGTTCTTTTCGGACAATGAAGGATTTCACTTTTCGGAGCACGTAATTAGCTTCGAGTATTTACACTTCGTTTTCCAAACATCTTGGTTGAGAAGCAGTCCGCAATTACGAGAAAACCTCCAACTGCTGTCGGTATTAACTTATTACTGTAAACCGGTTAAAACACTTGACGACTGTTTTTATTACAGCTTTGTACCTTTGTTCGAAACGCAAGCATTGAATTATCAGGATTTTGAGAAGCTTCACTACATTGAACAAATCAAGTGGAAGAGACCGCTGAAAAGCACAACTGAATTGGACCTGAGTAGCGTCAGCGTTCCTTTCTACTTTCTCTTCTTGCTGTTGTCAGCAACAGTAGCCGCCGTCATCACCGAAATAATCTTCCACTAATTAACTTGAAAGATGAAAGTCTAGCATTACACCACACGAAATCGAATTTTGAGGAAACACAAAACGAACATTTCAGCATCATATTGTAAAACACATCTTACATAACAAATAATCCACTCTAACTTATAGGGTGTAGTAATTCACTTATGATGTCAAACATTAGCACTATATTGTGAACTTAATTAGCACTCGAAATAAGACTAAATTAATTGAATTGCTTTAAATAAAATTGTCAAAGATGTAGTTATGGTTTTCGTTTCATCAACAAACTTAATAGAATAGTTTCACTCGTACGGCAAAATTGAGGTAGTAATTGCCGCTTGCAACTTGGAAAATGGCACAAACTAAATTTGAATCACTTGGTAACGATAGATGCAAACGAAATTAGCATTTTCAAATCTAAAATTTTATCGTTCACTCAATTAAACAGTTTTCTAAATAGATAGCGCAACAGTACACCCAAGTACCAAATCCCACGAAACAATTAATGTCAAATACTTCAAAACACTTTTCCATATTTAACCTTAAAAAAATTTGCTTATCGCTCCTTGTAATCTTGGCAATAATTAGGCTTCTTTGAAAAAACGTAGTAGAAAAACTTCTTAACAACGCAACGCCGTACAAAATTCCATCGAGTTACGAGGAAAACTGGAAATTTTTATGATGGGGCTATTTTGAAGGAAAAGATAACACGTTGGGAAACCAAAATCAACCTCTCCTAATCGAGACGAGAGCTTGCTTTCTGTGAACTACGAACGCGGTGACAGACACACAGACAGAAACATCCAGTGTAATACCTCTCCGTAACACCATCGTCACTCGGAGAGGTAAAAAAAAGATGGCCTAGCCCATAATTAAGCCACATCGTTTACGTACTCTCGCTATCCCTACTACAATAAATATACTTCTAGTGAAATATTCCCTAATATACCGGTCAGAGGGAATAATTTTTCAATGGCTGCTTGGCAAAGAGAATCGAATATCACCAACGCCCGTTACTAAATTACTAATACTACTACTACTACCACTACTACTCAGGTAAAACTATTAGTCCCATCGATACCTTGTAGCTAAGAAGAAACTAAAACATTTCCAAAGCGCGCTTCTAGAACTCTCGCCCGCTCGGACTTTCTTTTAAAATTCTTCTCGATTTGAGGAGAAATACACGTAAATTCTAATAATAAACACCATTCTATATATAACGTCGGTATTTACTTGCTTTTGCTTCTTAAAAATTCCCCTCCATTTCTTTGAATTTTGAAATCGGGGAGCGGGAAGATTTATTGCGTGAAACCCTTATTGTCGACGGGTGACCGGAATTTTAAAGGGAGTATTAAACCTTCCATTTAAATTAAGGCAATACTAAAATCCTCCCTCTCTCTAGCTTTAAATATATCGAGGAAACGTAAACCTCAATTCACAAAGCTAACCTTACCTGTACAATTAAATGCAATGCTTAAACATGCTATTATAATTCCCATCCTTTTAAAATACACGAACGAAAAATATCACCTCACCACAATTCTCTCACGTTCACTCTCCCTCCCTTCAATGACGAACGAAATATTTTATACTACCAAAGGCATAAAATAACCATTTCTTCGGTTAGCTCTGGCATAACCATTTCTTTGGGTAACTCTGACCACATTCCAAATCGCGAAAAACTACTACCACGACGACCACCACCACCACCACTAGCACCACCACAGGCTCGCGGGACAAACTAATAGCCTCATCGTATATATACGATGTGGCTAAAAACTGGGCGCTTTGTTGATCCAAAAAAACACTGGTGAGATTAGGATTATCATATATCAAGGTCCTTCTTAATTTTCCAGCATAGTCTAAAACTAGGTGTGCGGGCCGGGACTTAGATGAGGATCAGGTATACGAAGATCAGTTGAAATAAATTTCAAAGTAAATGCGATGTATTCCCCTACGCCCACTGTGGTTGGTGCAGTAAATTCAGGTGGTTAAGTCCTTGAGATGATGTATGAAAGCGCAAAAAGTAAAAATATCGCTTCCGCTTTGAAAATTGGGAAACGGAACTGCTCTAATGACAACAAATATTTCAGGCAAACCCTTTCATTATTGTGTTGTTGTTGTCTAAGCAAAGTCATTCGCGTAATTCTGTTGTCGTTAATTCCGGTCCCAGGGAATCTCTTAACTTTGGAAGACAAGAGCTGGGCTTGACGCCGAAGTTCAGTCCTCGTTCCGGATGAGCGATTGTAATATTTGGACTCCCAAGTGCTTCATTTACTGATGATGGTCCTGCGTTTTAAGCCCGATATAAAATGACACTAAACATATTAAGAATTAAATAAATTAATTATATAACTTGGAATATTATAATATACGATATAAAATTATCTACTTAGTAAATCGCTTAGTCAATTTCTAATCATCCACGCTTTATTTTTGAAATATATAGGAATACGTTTACGAAGTTTCTTTTGCTAAAACTATTAATCTAATGATCGTCTAAAATTATGAATATATCAATTTTAACCATGCGCCTAAAATTATGAATATATAAATTGGAACCATGCTTCTATTTACAATTTTCCAGAAGATACGAGCAATTAAGTTTAGTCCATGAACACTACGTGTTAGGCTATCCCGCGAAACGAATCCGTCAGGTGGTAATAGTCGTCCAATAGAGAGGATCCCCAGTGTTTTCAGAGAAGTCTAACTCGCAATTACGGAAACATAATTGCACATATTTTTTTTAATACTGTAGATAGAAACATGGTTCCAATTGATATATTCATAATTTTATACTTTCGATTATAAAAAGAAAAATTCGAACCAAGGATGTAACTTTAAAAAAAGATTTATTTTTGAAAATTTTTGATTTCTTTAAGAAAAACAAAAATCATTTGGTCGTTAAGGATTTGGGTATTTCACCAGAGGTTTTGTGATTTGATAAAATATTTCACGTTGTTGATGTTTATTTATTGATAATTAAACATATTCTATTAATTAGCATTCCCACCACAGAAACCCGAAAATTTTGAAGAGAGCTCTTTTAAAAATGTCATATATATTTTGTGTTGCAGATACGAATCTATGGAAACAGTGTTATCAAACGGCATCATATCCGAAGTCATAATTTTAAGAGCCGATCGACGGGACTCGGCCCTGTACTCTTGTTCCGCAACCAACTCTTTCGGACAAGATGAATCTAACATTCAAGGTAATTAAACTTGTCGGTAATCCTACCTATAGGTGCCGACTACCCATGTGCGCAAGTGGTCACTTACAGCAAATGGCACCATCCGTCACCACTTGATCAAACCTAAAACTTCTCTGGTTTATGGCAGAACAAAACCTGACTTGCTTGCCAGGGACCATTTGAAAATAAATAAATAAAGATTTACCTATAACTTGGATTTCTTTCAATTTTATTTGAAATTAGGACAGAGATGTCCCATTTTAATCCAAATTAGGACAGTATTCTAGCTTTTTAGACCGTATTTTTCGGAGAAGTCTAAAAATTGGTGCAATCATTTCAAAATAGTTGAAACCACGTGTATTGGCTTTCCTGCTCATCACTTTATTAATTTATTTGACATTTTAATCTCCAGATTTGTAAAAAGTGTTCCTGATCCTTCGTAAACTTCATTTGACTTTCTTAATTTTTAGAGGCACCGGACCCACCTCAGGATCTGAAAGTGAGCGAGTACGCCAGTAGAACTTTTCGCTTGCATTGGGTGCCTCCTGATAGGATGGTTCCGAACAGAGAACAAATATCGACCATCTTCCTCAATCCGTAAAACCATTATGCCTGTTTTGCGCGGTGTACATAAAGTGAACCATGATTGTGCGCGATTTACAAACAATAGAAGTGCAGAGTAAACCAGCCTATAGGCACTTTGCCCTAGGATCGCTTACGTACTAAAAGTTTTGTTATATCCCGAGTGATTTTGTAAACTGATTAACGCAACATGAACAAATGAATAAAATTTTTAATGACAATATGTTTGATTCTCGATAGTATCCCGTACAAAAATTTAGGGCTGCACATTAGTGATGTTCTGAGTTGCACTTTTTCCGTACATTTTAAGTCTTCAGTACCAAAAATACATTTGGATTTTTGAGAGTACATTTTCAGATTCCATTTTTAACTTAAGTGTCTATGGGACGAAAGTTGCACCGCTAGATGGCACCAAAAACCATTCATGGAGGGGGACGGAAATTTTCCTACCCCCAAGGGGGAAAGTACATTTTCAAAAAGGTTCCCATTGGGATAGTACATATAACTATTGGGTGCCAATAAGCTGTAAAATGGCTGTTTTCAGATTCTAATCAGAAACTTATCACTAGACTGCACTTCGAAGCAACAAGGCTAATAATAAGTCACGAGTTTTAAACACGACAATAATTCATTTAACCATAAAAGAAATGGTTCACTTTTCAACCTTCTCGAGTGTATTTTTTATAAAACAGGTTAAAGCAGATGTTTTTGGTCTAATCTAACTTTATGAAAAACATTAAGTCAAATAATTGCTAATACAATTTACTTTTTTAAGCATATTTTTTATAGGCTTAGTATGACGTCAAAATCCTATTTTTTTTGTGAAAAGAAATGGGGAACGGACGTCATTTTTGGTCTATTGGCGCTACTCGGTCTATAGGAGAGCCGTTTACGTTAGTAGAAGGAAACGCTTATCATTTTCATTTTGTTTCAAACGTGATCAAGTTCAAACGCCGTAAATTCTCTCTAATAATGTCGGCTTCTCATGTTAAATTGAGCAATCTCGGGTCTTCACTTATGATCTCCATAGGCGGCACCACAAATCAACAGGATAAGTTTCGTTTACACTTGGCCGTTATTCAACAACAGTCCCGAGTTGTCACGTCTTTACTTCGAGATCGTTTTCCAGTCGACACCAGAGATAATATGAACAGAACCGCCTTGCACTACGCCACGCGCATTGGGAACAAGGATATCACTCGGTAAGTATTCACCTCAAAATTTCAATTTGAAATTCGCCTTAAAAGGAGGGTGAAGTAGAAAATAAAGTTTTTTTTTATCGATTCTTCTACTAATTATAAGACCAGTCTGCATGGTCAAACATTCAGGGAGTACTTCCGAACGATTGTCATGCCGCGCGCAAATTTTATCAAATCTCGTGATAAATCTCATTCGACACGGAACGTGCCACTAGAATTTTGTTAATAAAAATTCAGGGTGTTATGCGATTGGTTGGAGGTCCTTCTATAAAATTATCCTCAAAATCTGAAATTAATTTGAATTTTAAAATCCTTCAGAAGTATTTCCTCCCTTTAATGGGAGCTAGTACAGGGTTGTGACAATTGGAATTGTTTTCTGACTTTTAATGCTAGATTATAATATGTCCTTATTATTTTTAGTTGGTAATGTTAAGAGTATATTTTGAGGCTTAATCAGTAAATTGTAAATAAAGATAGCAATCTAAAATTTAAAAAAAAGTCAAATATTATCTAGGCCTATATATTTTTTAGTCACAAGTTTTGATAGTAACTTTTCATCAATTATTTTTTTACATTGGGGTCTAGTTTCATTTGAACATTATCTATTAAAATTAATTATTTTAACGTGAAAGGAAGCTTGTTTGAATTTTCATAAACCTAAGAAATATTCTTTGCTAATTTTAACGAAATTACCGACTTAGTAAAAATTCCAGTGATTCCGTCACCTTTTGTTCCTATTCTTTAATCTATATCTATATAAATCAAAGTCCTGACTGACTTACTGACTGACAGACAGACTGACTGACAATCAACGCCCAGCCCAAACCGCTTGCCCTAGAAGGCTGAAAATTTGCAGGAACGTTACTCATAAGTAGTAGGCGCGTACTAAGAAAGGTTTTCCAATCCGCCGCCATCTTAAAAAAAGGCGCCCAGAAATGTAAAAAATCTTTTCTATGGAACAACGTCCGCGCATTTCAACCGATTTCGCAAATATTAAGTACACTGCTTTCCTTTAACCTATAGACGGGCTGAATGCTCTTTTGGGCTTGATTTGTTGCCATCTTTTAAAATGGCGGCCAGAAATTTAAAAACCCTTCTTTATGGAATAATGTCCGCGTGAAAAGTAATCAAAAAATGTTCCGACGGGCTGACGGGCAACGCAGAGTGCCTTCGCTCCTAGGCTGCTACAAACAAATTGGTCATCAGTAAAATCTGCCCATTCTTTGTATCATTTTGATGGAAGTTCTTATTATACGCGAGCGACGCCACGGGTAACAGCTAGTTCTTGATATTTTCCCTGACCTTTTAGACGTAATCTTACTTCCTTCCCTTAACGAAACCTTTCGCGCCGCGTCTAAACTTATTGAGCTTGTCCTGGTTTTCCCTGACCTGTGGCAACTTTGAAATATGACATTCTAACTCAACTAATCGCCGTTTTTAGCCACATCATATGATGTACATCTACGATGAGGCTCTTAGTTTGACCTACCCTGTTGTTGTCGTAGTGGTAGTAGTAGGGGTGTCACATTAGCACCTTTGGCAGCAAAAACATTTCCGTTCGGCATTGAAAGGGAAGTGAAAGGGAGAGGATTGTGGTGAAGATGAAATTGTTCGTTCGTCTATTGTTAAGCTATATACTCTCCCTTCAAAATTCCTCTCACCCGTCGTCAATACGATTTTACGTTTTCAATACCGCTCCCCTATTTCAATATTCAAAGAAATCGAGGCAAATTTTGAAAGCAAAAGATAGTATTTACTGATGTTACTGTCATAATGGTCTTAAGGCACCGGGATATTACAAGTTTTGGGTGTTTTACGGAATTCTTTCTCTTTCAAAAACTTCTGGACATGGTGCGAAAATTATGCGTCGGCATAAGGCTATGTTGTAAAGTAAAACCTACTGTACTTGTATTAATCGAGCGTTAAGTACGTAATCATTTTAGCACTGTTAAAGGTAATTCGATCATCGAGGGGGTAAAAACAATAACTTTCTGTTCTTCTATTAAGGGTTACTTGTGTGTAATCATTTTAGCATAGTTCTTTTTAGAATGGTCTTATGGGCAATTATTTAGCAATGTTAAGGGTAGCGCATCGAGGGGCTACTTACTCAAAATTTCTCTTTGTGTCACACTATTACAATTATAAGATATAAATTTATTGAAGTAAGGATTACGGGTAATCATTTTAGCACAGTTAAAAGTAGCGCATCGAGGGGCTATTGACATAAATTTTATGTACGCCTGTTAAGTACGGTACGATGTGGCTACTATTACGAGCCCTTGGGTCGTCTTGATTAAGCTTCATTTACCTATCTTTAACCAAAGGTTGCTGTTGGAGCACGGCGCCGACGTCAACGCGGGTGACAACCGAGGGAAGCGAGCGCTGCATTTCGCCGCCAAAAGAAACGACATCGAGATGGTTTCAATCTTGGTGAAATCCGACAAGGTCCAAGTGGACATACGCGACGACGTGGGACGCAACGCGGCCAAGTATGCCATAGATCAGGCTCATTTTCACTTGGCTCATCTGCTTATCAAAGCTGGATGCCAAGTACCTGAGGCCAAACCAATGAAACCCAGTAGAGACAACCGTGACTTCATGAAACACTTGTCACAGGTCATTATCAAGTATCTCATAAATGTAGGATTACAATCATTTGTCGATACAAAAACCACGGGATACGCAAATAAAACCCTTATAAATCAAGATCAAATTTCAGCACAAATAGTATACAAGCTAGTTGCGTGGGAGCATTAGGTTTTGTAGTAGTTGAATTGGAAAACATAGGCTGGGGAACTGAAAAAGGCAAAGGTAGTGTTTCTGGTATATCTAGGTCACCAGAAGTTTGAAAGTGATCACTATTTGAAAGGTACCGTAGCGAGGATAAAAGATGTAAGATGTGTTCCCCTAAAGTCATTGTGCTCAGGTAGTTAAGTTACTAAATTAACTGGTCCTCTTTGAAAAAATATAACATTAGTACATAATCAGATACTAGCACTATAATTGTCAGAACTTCTCAAGATATGGCTGATCACTTCTTAATTTAATTAAATTTCATTTAATTGCAGGTGTCAGAACGGAACGAATTATACGCGTTGGAGAAAGAATCGCGGGAGAAAATGGAACGCGGGAGCCGATCTGAAATGAAAATGGCGCGAAGGGAATCTGTGGTCTTGGCGCAAGCCGAACGGTCCCTAAACGAAATGGTCCTTGCTGATGCCTACCTCTTGCACAAACTGGAAGAAGAACGAGACGGACAGCAAGCGCGAATCAGGCTCCTCGAAATGAACTCCTTCCAATTGACCACTTGCATCCAGTTGGCCTTACGCGATCGAGGACTATCCTTGAACGCCATGGGTCAATTACCGATCGAAGCCGCCCTCGGACACGGCAACAACGCATCCTCCGCAATCGACGATTTACAAGAATTCCCACCGCTATCGAGTTAAATATTTTAAAATTATTTTTAACATAACGACATTTTTATATCTTTTAAAATAAAATCTGTTTTAAGCCGGTTATCATTACTTATATTTATTTTGTACAGCACTTGCTAAGCTACTCGGCCGTGCACGACTGCTTTTCTTGTTTACAAAGACTAAATTATACAAAAACCAGTGTGCTTCGCTTCATTTATACACTATCGTTGCCGAAACGTGAAAATTTCATCAAACCCACAAAGGGCCTGAAATTAATTTATACATTGCAATTTGAAAGAGTAACTTTAATCGATGTGAGAAATTTGGTTCTAATTGCATTTGTTATGATTCGAAATTTTACAACAAATTGACAACACAATTCGGAACCAATAAAATCAAAGGACGGTTATGAAATGGATTGGGTTTTCAGTCGATTTTCAACAACTCAAATAGTTCCATTAGAGAATAGGAGTCGAAAGAAATGGGCTCTAGAATATACTATGCATTATATTTAATATTGTGTAACAATGGTTTTATTATTTGTCCCGATAATTATATCCAACTAAGTTTATTACGTTTATTTAAAGGACCTTTTGGTTTTCGTAATTTGCGCGTTTTTATTTCGTTTGCTTCGTAGTAATAACCCTTATTCGACCAAATTGACTCGATGCACTTAGGCAAATGATACAGGGACACAAAAAGAAACATGTTTAAATAATCTACACAAATAGTAACATGTTTAAATATTCTACACAAATAGTTACGTGTTTAAATATTCTACACAAATAGTTACGTGTTTAAATATTCTACACAAATAGTTACGTGTTTAAATATTCTACACAAATAGTTACGTGTTTAAATATTCTACTCAAATAGTAACGTGTTTAAATATTCTACACAAATAGTAACGTGTTTAAATATTCTACACAAATAGTAACGTGTTTAAATATTCTACACAAATAGTAACGTGTTTAAATATTCTACACAAATAGTAACGTGTTTAAATATTCTACACAAATAGTAACGTGTTTAAATATTCTACACAAATAGTAACGTGTTTAAATATTCTACACAAATAGTAAAGTGTTTAAATTGTGACGCCCAAGTTTCGTACTTCATATGTTTCAATGATTTACTTTTGATAGTACGAAATATCCTATCTTAAAAGATCGCTGAGATCGCCCTGCCACGAGAGAGGACCAAGGTCGAGGCTTCTAGCTTTAGCCCTCCCCCGTTAAAAATACCTACGGTCCTCTCCTAAAAACTTTCCATAAGGAAAGGGGTGAATCCCCTTTCAAAAGATGAAAGATAACAACTCTTTTGAGTCCCCAAAAGAAGGAGCCCAAAAAGGCAGATTCTCTTTACCCGCGGAACCAGGAGGTTCTATGAAAAGATGTTTCTCACATTATTAAACTTCATGTAAATAAAGTTATATTATTTTAAATGTTACTTAAAGTTGAAGTTATTTTGTACGCGACCGGCTTTAACCGTCCCCAAACTCCAAAGCCCTAAACTCCGCGCTACAAAATTGGTGGAGGCGCGGGGCATGCTTTGTGTAATTCAGTAGCAGAGCAGCTTGCCCATGCACCCAAGTAATTAAAAGATATCACGGTGAATTCGCAAATAACGTACGAGCCAAAACCACCGAGAAGAAGACGGCGAAAACCAACCCTGGAAAATCCAACCCTCGTTGACGACAAACCCCAGGAAGATCCGAGTTTCCCGCCAAAAATCCTCGTGGAACGCATCACGTATAGTTAAGCCGAAAGCCAAGAACTCCGAAGTTTCAACTATCCGACGTTTCAAATTCAATCAAAAGAAAGAAGACTTCTAGACCTTCCTGACGAATTATCCAGGGTAGAAGATCTACGTTTCTCGTGGGAATGAACTTTTGAACATTTCATCCTCCCTTTGTGAGCGCGAACTTTTGAACAGTTCATCCGCACTTTGTGCAAGTGAACAATTGAACTTTGAATAACTAATCCGGAAGACCAAGACAGAAAGGAGCAACTACAATAGTAATATTAAGTACTAAATTTTTAAGATAAATTTTTTTTTTATTACTATTTAAATCGGTTACGAATTCAAGCCAAGATACTTTTTGTATAGTTTCTGCCGAAAAACGTAATAGTTTAGTATATAGTAGGGCAGAATTATCTCCTAAACCCAATAGGAAAGCTCCTGAATCCAACAGGAAAGACTAGTTTAGTACCGAAATTTAAAATTTCAAAACATTAAATCCTAACGATGGCTGATCAATCAGAAGAGGAATCGTTAGAAGAGCAAGTTAGAACTCTAGCCGCGAGTATGAAGCAGATGATGGCTTTACAGCTTCAAATGCAGCAACAAATGTTTTCTAACGCTAGGGGTAATGCGCAAAATATTCCCGCGAATAATTCGCCTCATGAATATAGAAGTCAATCTACTGAAATATATAACGTAGAAGACTTACTGAACCCTAACGGTGCCTTGGGAGGGCCCAATTGTTCAAATTCGAGCCGCCAGGGAAATAGGCGCGAACGGCATACTATACCGACGCAATTTCTTAAGGAACTACCTCTGAACGTACCAAAATTTGGCGATTCAAAGAGGGACCCAATGAGATTCTTATCAGAGGTTGAAAGATTCATGAGAACCAGGAATATTGGGCACGAAGAAATCCTTGATTATATACCCCTTATGCTAGAAGGCAATAATAGTTATTGGTGGGATCGCGAAATGGATTTCGTCGAAAACTGGAAACAGTTCAGGCATACATTTTGTCAAGCTTTTCTTGGTCGCGATTTCAAGCGTCAAATCGAGGCCCAAATCAGTAGTCGGCGTCAACACCCGAATGAGAAGGTTCTCGACTTTGTTCTCTCCATGGAACAGCTCTGTAAACAGTTTGACCCCGGAATGTCCACGCACGAAGTGGCCAGGCGTGTGTTGAATGGCTTAAACCCCCATTTGATTAAAAACATGCGCGTTCCGAACGAACCGACTCTTTCGGACGTTCAGTCTGCCGCTCAGGAAGCTCAGTATCTTCAAGATCAATGCGAAGATTACGATAAAAGCTTCAAAAATCATAGCACTTTTTCCAATTGGGTACGACCAAAGTCGAGAAACGACCAACCGCCCTTTCAGAAAGGAAATAGTTCCAACTCGCGTGAAAGTGACGCTCCGCTAGAAGGGAACCACTCTCATAAACCAAAACTTAAGCCTGATAAGAAATGCGATTATTGTCATAAAACTAATCATACGACTGAGCAATGTCGCAAACGAAAAGCTCGCGAAGCCAAAGGAGAGGGTGATGACAAAGTGGAAAGGTCCCAACCAACCGTTTCCACAATTAGCAATACCCCCCAACAGTCTGATAATGCTTCTGCTTTAAACACGTGGCGGGAGCTCACAACGACTGAGGCCGAAACAATTCCTCGAAGTAAGAAAGATTTGCTCACTCACGGGAAGCCGCCTATTGTGCAATGCAATGAGCGAAGTCACGCTCGTCCCAAAGTCCCTATTAAGCTAGGTTCATGGCAGGGGTCCGCGTATTTAGACACCTGTTCCGATGTTACCGTTATAGCCAAGGACGTGTACGATAAAGTAAAACCGCCCAGTTTGAGTCTAGAACCCATTCCCGGAATAGACCTACAAGCGGGAAATTTATCTCAATTTAAAGCGCTGGGAAGAGCTATGTTTGTAACTGAGATTCACGATAGGACTTGGAAGTGGAATTTCATAGTTGTGGAAGAGTTAGCTGCCGGACTCCTGTTAGGTTGGGATTTTTGCATCCATACCGGCCTTCACGCTAAACCGCATAACCTGACCTTCACCTTTAGAGATGAAGGCGTAGAATTTCCCCTCCTCGCCTCTAAAACCACTTTTGGTTCAAAGTATTGTGGGGTTACCGACGATTCCCCTGCTCAAATAAGCGCAATCGCCTCTATACCCGAACAACAACTCTTGTTAGACACCTCTCCCCTTGAGATTAATGAAATCGTCCTAACAGAAGAGGAAATAAAGGGAGAAGAAACTATGCAAAATCTTCTAGGAAAATTTCCGGAAGTTTTCACTGGGAATGCAGGGCGCACGAATGTGGTACGCCATGACATAAAACTTACTACCGACGTACCCTTTAAATCACGCCCGTACCCCTTATCACCGCCCAAGCGCGCTATAATGGAAACCCAGCTTGAAAACATGTTCGCCAACAGCATAACTCGAAGAAGCCATACCCCCTACTCTTCGCCTATTCTTTTGATAAAAAAGAAGAGACTTCGAATGCTCACCGGAAGGGACATGAAACTTCCATTACAAAGGGTCTTAGCTAAGGTTGCTCAAGTTGAGGACATCACTCCCTCTGCCCACGTTGCTAGACTGGTAGATCGGAATAAAATTATTCACGAAAATGTGATAGCTGCTAGGGTACAGGCGCGTGTGAAACAGAAAAAGGCATCTAATAAGGACCACAGACACGTCGTATACGATGTTGGCCAACAGGTCTTGGTTAGGTCACATGTCTTGTCAAACAAGGCAGCACGTGTGACTAAGAAACTGTCGGAGCGCTTTGTCGGTCCATATGAGGTCCAACGCCAATCTTCAGACGTAAACTACGTTTTAATTGAGCGCAAAGGCTCCAAAATCATTCCCATGGGCACCCACCACGTCCAGAATATGAAACTTTATCAGCTTCGTGAATCTGCTCCCCTGTCCCCAGCGCAGGTCTTGCCTAACCCTATTGTCAAACCCTCCAGGGCGCGCACTAGAAATACTAGCTCGTTGTCAGACTGTATTGCCACTACAAAACCAACACGTGATCCAAAACCAATCGTCCGTTATCCGGCTTAGGTCATGGTTTTCATTATAATATTACTATTTTGTTCTTTTGTTAAAAATTTTTTTGGATTGTCGCGCAAACACCTTCCTTTAACATTGTGTAATTGAAATATCTCGTTGTTGAGCTTTTTGTAATTTTTGTTTTGTGTATTTACTTGTTTGACTGTTTATCTCGTTTTTACGATGCCGCGCTCACCCACTATCTCCCCTTTGGTGCCTGTAACTAAATATCGGCACCCCTGGCCGGGGGGGATTGTGACGCCCAAGTTTCGTACTTCATATGTTTCAATGATTTACTTTTGATAGTACGAAATATCCTATCTTAAAAGATCGCTGAGATCGCCCTGCCACGAGAGAGGACCAAGGTCGAGGCTTCTAGCTTTAGCCCTCCCCCGTTAAAAATACCTACGGTCCTCTCCTAAAAACTTTCCATAAGGAAAGGGGTGAATCCCCTTTCAAAAGATGAAAGATAACAACTCTTTTGAGTCCCCAAAAGAAGGAGCCCAAAAAGGCAGATTCTCTTTACCCGCGGAACCAGGAGGTTCTATGAAAAGATGTTTCTCACATTATTAAACTTCATGTAAATAAAGTTATATTATTTTAAATGTTACTTAAAGTTGAAGTTATTTTGTACGCGACCGGCTTTAACCGTCCCCAAACTCCAAAGCCCTAAACTCCGCGCTACAAAATATTCTACACAAATAGTAACGTGTTTAAATATTCTACACAAATAGTAACGTGTTTAAATATTCTACACAAATAGTAACGTGTTTAAATATTCTACACAAATAGTAACGTGTTTAAATATTCTACACAAATAGTAACGTGTTTAAATATTCTACACAAATAGTAACTTGTTTAAATATTCTACACAAATAGTAACATGTTTAAATATTCTACACAAATAGTAACATGTTTAAATATTCTACACAAATAGTAACATGTTTAAATATTCTACACAAATAGTAACATGTTTAAATATTCTACACAAATAGTAACATGTTTAAATATTCTACACAAATAGTAACATGTTTAAATATTCTACACAAATAGTAACATGTTTAAATATTCTACACAAATAGTAACATGTTTAAATATTCTACACAAATAGTAACATGTTTAAATATTCTACACAAATAGTAACAAGTTTAAATATTCTACACAAATAGTAACAAGTTTAAATATTCTACACAAATAGTAACATGTTTAAATATTCTACACAAATAGTAACATGTTTAAATATTCTGCACAAATAGTAACATGTTTAAATATTCTGCACAAATAGTAACATGTTTAAATATTCTACAAAAATAGTAACATGTTTAAATATTCTACACAAATAGTAACATGTTTAAATATTCTACACAAATAGTAACATGTTTAAATATTCTACACAAATAGTAACATGTTTAAATATTCTACACAAATAGTAACATGTTTAAATATTCTACACAAATAGTAACATGTTTAAATATTCTACACAAATAGTAACATGTTTAAATATTCTACAAAAATAGTAACATTTTTAAATATTCTACACAAATAGTAACATGTTTAAATATTCTACACAAATAGTAACATGTTTAAATATTCTACACAAATAGTAACATGTTTAAATATTCTACACAAATAGTAACATGTTTAAATATTCTATTCTGTCATAAGCCTCACGTGTCGTCGTACGTAGAACATTACTGAACAGCCTACATTTATTCCAGTCTGAATCCTTATTGGTCTTAAAAGCGAGTTCTTTTAGGACTCAGATGAACGAGTTCTTTAGAGACGCACGGCGATCGCTTTCTGTCCCGTATGGTAGTTGACTTGATGTTATCCCTTACAGTGGCCCAAAAAATGACTAACCAAAGTTCCCAGGTCTCATCAATGTTATAGCTAGGAAAGAAGGCCAGGTCAAAAGGAGCGTCACGAATCATATAACGAAGGCCCTCCAAGACCAACTCTTTGTAGTTCAGGACCAAACGGTTAACGCGTTGGGTAAAGCGAGTCGCGACGCGGCATCTTGAGAGCACCAGTGACCGCAGATTGGTCGCAACCTGTGGGAGTGTATACAGTTTGTTGAAGCCCCAGGCCAAGGACAGTGTCAAAAAACAACCGTTCATTCGCACTTCTCGGAGACGGATCCAACCAAGGTATGTGCAAATTAAACTCTCCTATCAAAAGAAAAACGTCTTGTAGGTGTTCAAAAAGTTCTTAAAACGTAACCATATAAGAACTCGGCGGACGTTAGACGCAACCAAGCACAGCTGAGCAAGAACCGCAAATAAAGATAGCAAAGACCGCTTCAATAGAAATCCCACCTTCAGAGGTCAAGAGTTAAGCGGGAAGCTCAATGAGAACCGGATGTAGGGTTTCATACAAGGCCAATAATACACCACCACCGCGTGTTGGACGATCCTTCCGGAAAGTGACATATTCAGGGGGTTGTAACTCGGAATCCAGAACAGAAGGACCATGTATCCGATAGACCGATGACATCATATTGAGAAGAGTTCAGGAGAGACAGATCCTTATGCTTAGAGCGCAGGCTGCGAATATTGGCATGTAGATAAGAGACAAGTCGCGATCGTTCAGGGGTTTTGTAGAGTACGCAGAATTATCCAGGGACGGCACATCTTGCGCAGCAAAAAATGAGTCAGTGAAAGCCGGTAGATAACGGGTGGGACATAGATAGGTCTCGTCGGATGATCCGAGACTATTGTATTCCGCACGTCGCATGGACACACATTTCATGTGAAACCATCTTTGGCAAAGGTCGCCCTTGCAGAAAAGAGCCAATTGATTGTCAAAGACATATTTCTGGCAATTTCCGCAAGGCCACCTCAAATTCAAGATCGGACCAGGGATTCAATTCCACGTCACCATTATATTTCAATTGGTTAAAGCGCACTGCCATTAGTGGCGAAACTTCAGAAACCACATCCAGTAAGGCAAGTGTTGACGGAACCAAATGAAATTGATTAGGTGAGCGTAAGTGACCAATAGAGTCCGCAGTGGAGTACGTAACAAAGGGTGCGTAGGAGTAGCTGGTGTCCAAACGCTGAACAGAGAAACCGAATTCCACGTCACCATATAGATGAGCGTGTTGTAAAGAGATAGAGCGATCAACCCAAGAATCCGAACACGTTAAACCATCCGTGTACCAGTAAATGACACCTTTAAGACCTCGGGGAAGATTGGAGCCACTTGTTCACTCAGCAAATTTAGTAACAACAAGAAGTATCGAAAACGGTTGTAAAATAAGAATTTGGAAAAATAGAAATTTGTCAAAATGCGCCAAGTCTAAAACTGAAATTTACTAGAATTTAAGAATAGCGCGAGCGAAAATACATGCGACCACGCGCCACGACAATAACGCGCTTAATTTTACAGGAATTAACGAACATCTTAAGCAAACACACTTGTGTAAACAAAGTTTTTGGTTTTGCCAACTTTCGCGAGTTATTTGACAAAAAATAATTGAGTGACAATAGTTTAAAACAAGGAGCAATAATCGAAGATTTCTAGGTTATATCTCACTGATTCTGATATATATATTGGACCTTAGTATCCTCTAATATAACTTTTTCTTCGGAAACAGTGATTCATACCTGCAGATCCTGCAGCGCGCTGGGATGCATACCAATCCTTAAGCCAGGATATTTCGTCCAAGTTATTTATGTTGCGATCAATGTCCACCGTCAATTTGGTCGACAAGTGGGCTTTGAAGAGTTCCACCAAAATGAAACAGCCGACGAAATAGGTGGACAATAAAACCTTCTTGGTAGTTTCGAATTTGTTCGGGAAATTGTCAGTGAGCAAAACAAGTGACCTGTTTAGTCTCGGCAGGAAACGGTTCGCAATCGTCATGAAATTGAACGTGAGGAGGAAAAGAACGATAATCGTCCACACCTTCGTACGACAGTGGTTTTAGGTAAAAGAAATATTCTAAAGAAGAGAATATGTACAAACCTTCGGACGAAAGACCTCAAAGATTCCACTAAGTGATATTTGGTTATCGGCTTCTTGGAAATAAGACAGCGTATTCGATTCGTAGAGCCAAGTCGGGTAGGTGAAAGTTCGATTAAACCTCCCTAAATACGCCAGATTATGAGGAATAATATCTGTCTTGCTAGGATAAACGTCTCCATCCTAAACCGAAATTAATGTATTTGAAATTCAGCCTCGCGCACCTTCATCGGTTTTAATCTGAAAACCAAACTTACCGTTTGGAAAATATCATCGCTGGGAATGTACGACAGGTTAATTCTGCCAATAAATATGGAACATTTATCCTAACCTAAAATAAGTTGGCAACCTTTTCAAAATTTACCGGCCATTCGGATAGCATAGGAATTCCAAAGAGAGTCTATCTCCTGGGTGATATTTTCCAATATCTAGAACTTTCTTCCTGACGTCATAATCTTTCTAAAATAAGATTTTATAATTCATTTCTCAACTCGCCAAGGAAATGACGACAGTGCCTCGAGTTGTTTCGGGAACGGATTATTATCATTGAAGCGGGAACTGCATAATTATGTCCGATTTCAAGCATACAGCTCACTTTATCATGCTTGGGCTTTAATATCATGTATACAGTACTGCACAATAGTCTATTTTCACATTTGAGTTTTCTAGGTATGTGAGGGTTATACAATGCAAGCTGTGTCAATGTCTATTGTTCCCTCAACGGTATAGATTCTTTTTAGTTTCACTTTCAAATTAAGTGATAACCAAGAGCACACAGAGGCGATTCGAAGGAGGAAACTGATGCGTTAAGACATAATTAATACTTACTCTTAATATCACGACCTTCATGGACATATTGAGTCGTAGCAAATTCAGCAACGGCTTCTATCTTCTTGTTCCTTTTTAAGAATGAAATTCACAATGATTTCAAAAATATTTCAAATTCTAAAAAGTAGAGCTCGGCATTATCTATCCATTATCCACGTTATTTTATCTTTATCCGTACTCGAAAATTATCCACAGAACTTACATGTTGAATCGTATTACAATCCACAACTTTGCTTATAAATAATCGGTTATCCACCAATTTCAGGATAATGGATAGAAAATGCCGAGCTCTACCCGCAATTGGAGTACTTCCCTTGCTGATATAATCCACCTTTCGAAGTAGAGCAGTGTTTTTTTTCGCAATGATAGCGTTCTTGAACGACAGGTTTATTGACGTAAATTAAGTATTGCGCTCGTAATTTCCCCGCGATTTAGCATCTCGCTAATGGTTGGTTGGTTCCATTAGAGAAACAATAGGGATCGATTAAAAATGGACGCTACATTACACTGAGCATGATTTTCAACTTTTTCCTAAACGAGTTCTTTTTATTCTTTAGGTACCCTGAAACACAACAAGTTGACTCGACCCAGTTTTACTGCAGAGAAGGAAATATATGACAATCAAAAGAAGAGTCGGACGAATTCCATTTGTTGAACACAAGAATATGGCCAACAAAAGGAGTGTCTGGCGAACGCAATTAGAACCAAAATAAGTATGTAGATATGCACTGAAAAATGTTGTCGGCCAACAAGGTGCTTTGGCCTCAAATAAAACTTCAAAATCATCTACCCCATGCAACTGTGGAGACTATCCCGACTGTTATTGGGACTTCATTTACTACAGGCGTACCTTTCTAATAAAATCCATTTTTAGAAATAGAAGCGTTTTTTTTTCACAATGACCCTTAACATTACAAGTTTGAACCTATTACTATTTACCAAATATCTAACGGTAAAGTGGCCTTATTTTTCCGTATTCTAAGGTACTTCTCGCTGAGATAGAAACTTGAAATTTGGGTTTTAGATCGTATTTAATTTATATAGAAATGGAAATTCTAACATTCTAACAAAAAACGTTAACACACTTTACTTCGGAACTGCTACACCGTAAAAGGCTATGAGATAACATGAACTGTACAGTCAAGTTTTATATGAAGTTTATAATTTTAGTCGATTTAGTGCAACTCTAATGGTTCCATTAGAGAAACAATAGGAGTCGAAAGATATGGGCTCTAGAATATACTATACATTATCTTTAATATTGTGAAACAATGGTTTTATTATTTGTCCCGATAATTATATCCAACTATTAACTTTATTACCTTAATTTTTAATGAACCCCTTTGTTCTCGTAATTTGTGCTTGAGGACGCGACGTTTTTAGAAATTGTATTTTGTTATAACTCAGAATCGACCAAATTGACGCGATGCACTTAAGTAAGGTACACAGAGACATTAACAATGGACTAGTGAAATAGAGCTCTCAATTTGACCTTAAAGATATTCATCATCTTGCAAAGCTGTGATTTAGTAACCATGGAGGAGTAAGACAAAAAATTGACGTGATATTTCACTTGTATCTATTATCTAGGAATTCAGCCAATTGGCCAAAATCAAACAGTTATCGTCGACGCCAATATTTAGTCCAAATGCTCTATTTTCGTTACACAAACTTGTTATAAGATTAGGATAACATTTAAAGAGAAAAATGTGAATAACTAGAAGCATGTTTTATTTATTTTACATAAAGAGAAACATGTTTCAAATATTCTACACAAAAAGAGACGAGTTTTGAATATTTTGCATGTATATAAGCATGTTTTAAATATTTTGCATGTATATAAGCATGTTTTAAATATTTTGCATGTATATAAGCATGTTTTAAATATTTTGCATGTATATAAGCATGTTTTAAATATTTTGCATGTATATAAGCATGTTTTAAATATTTTGCATGTATATAAGCATGTTTTAAATATTTTGCATGTATATAAGCATGTTTTAAATATTTTGCATGTATATAAGCATGTTTTAAATATTTTGCATGTATATAAGCATGTTTTAAATATTTTGCATGTATATAAGCATGTTTTAAATATTTTGCATGTATATAAGCATGTTTTAAATATTTTGCATGTATATAAGCATGTTTTAAATATTTTGCATGTATATAAGCATGTTTTAAATATTCCACAGAAATATAAGCATGTTTTAAATAATCCACAGAAATATAAACATGTTTTAAATAGCTTACATAAAGATAAACATGTTTTAAATAGCTTACATAAAGATAAACATGTTTTAAATAGCTTACATAAAGATAGACATGTTTTAAATAGCTTACATAAAGATAAACATGTTTTAAATAGCTTACATAAAGATAAACATGTTTTAAATAGCTTACATAAAGATAAACATGTTTTAAATAGCTTACATAAAGATAGACATGTTTTAAATAGCTTACATAAAGATAAACATGTTTTAAATAGCTTACATAAAGATAAACATGTTTTAAATAGCTTACATAAAGATAAACATGTTTTAAATAGCTTACATAAAGATAAACATGTTTTAAATAGCTTACATAAAGATAAACATGTTTTAAATAGCTTACATAAAGATAAACATGTTTTAAATAGCTTACATAAAGATAAACATGTTTTAAATAGCTTACATAAAGATAGACATGTTTTAAATAGCTTACATAAAGATAAACATGTTTTAAATAGCTTACATAAAGATAAACATGTTTTAAATAGCTTACATAAAGATAAACATGTTTTAAATAGCTTACATAAAGATAAATATGTTTTAAATACCTTACATAAAGATAAACATGTTTTACATATTCTACACAAATAGAAACATGTTTTAAATATTCTACACAAATAGAAACATGTCTTAAATATTCTACACAACAATAAACATGTCTTAAATATTCTACACAAATAAATTAACACGTTTTAAATATTCTACAAAAATGAATACATGTTTCAAATACTCTACATAAATGGTAACATGTTTTATATATTATATACAAACAGAAATATTTCATCTATATTCTATATAAATCGAAACATTTTTCACATATTCTACACAAACACAGACAGGTTTTATATGTTCTACATAAATAGAATTATATTTTTCGTTTTCTACTTAAATAGAAACATGTTTTACATATAAATAGAAACATGTTTTACATATAAATAGAAACATGTTTTACATATAAATAGAAACATGTTTTACATATAAATAGAAACGCGTTTTACATATAAATAGAAACGCGTTTTACATATAAATAGAAACATGTTTTACATATAAATAGAAACGCGTTTTACATATAAATAGAAACGCGTTTTACATATAAATAGAAACATGTTTTACATATAAATAGAAACATGTTTTACATATAAATAGAAACGCGTTTTACATATAAATAGAAACGCGTTTTACATATAAATAGAAACATGTTTTACATATAAATAGAAACGCGTGAATATATTTTATATCTTCAATTAGAAACACTTTTGCCGTGTTTGACGTAAAAAGGAACCTGTTCAAAGTCACTTATTTGATATAACTTATTTTTAAATTGTAACACATTATTTTAAAGTTTTGTTCATTTGAAGTATGACAAGAGTGGTTTTTTTAATCTTCAGTGCATGCTGTAGCTCCGCAGTTCAAGAGCTTGGAGCCTTCGTTCCACATGTCTATTGTTGAATGCGTGTCGTAACTGGCCAAGCTTTACCAAAAGGGACATAGTCACTGAAGAGATGTACACAAGAAATATGGCGCCAACATCACCGAGAGATATCTTCGAAAACTCCAAGCTTCGCTTTATCTTGAGGTATTTTGAACAGGCGTGCTGGTTCAACAGATAGTTGGCTCTCATTTGATGCCCAGTTTCCCAAAAGTTCATTAGTCTGTCGAGAAAGATGGTGTCACCGAACTATTTTAGCAAATAGAATAGATTATTAATTACCTAATATTGACGACGTCTTTCACTGTAGTCGAAGCCGCCTTGGACAAGTGGAAAGCGTTGGCGACCGAGTGGAAAGGATTTGTGCCGTAATGTAAAGCTTTTTCCGCTTCGTAGGCGTGAAGGCAAAAATATTCCAAATGAGAAAGAGTGGCTATGTAGACGGCATTCCCTCGATTGAAGACGTCGTCGTCGTCACCCTTTCTTCTGTTGAATTTTCGGAATCTTCTTTCGTATTCTAACACAACGTCTTTACGCATATTCTAATTATAATGAAAAATAACTGCCAAAGTTCCATAATATATGTAAAAGAGAGGATGAAATAACGGGAAAATCCTTTCGACTATACAGCAATTAAAGAACATCCAAATTATTAACAAAGCTTTCACTAAACTATGGGTCCACTTTCTATGTTCTACCAGAAGTGAGATGAGACTAGAAGTACTGAGCTAACCAAATTCTTCACTCGGCGAAAGTGAATACTCTTGATAACACACCAACTGTTGGCCCTCTAGTGGCGGTTTCAGAATTTCCCCTCCAAAACGTGAGACGCTCGCGGTGGTAGACGGCCGAACTAGACTCAAGCAGCCGCGTCCGTGTTTCGCCGCTTTAGGTTGAGGGGAAGGGGGTAAGAATGTTTTTTGGAACTCGACCAATTTTTTTTTCTCTCTAGCGTAGGCGCGATGGAAGCGGCGTAAAATACTCAAATTTGTTCAGTAATGCCAGGATCTATTACCAATGCTAGAGCCCTTCACTTCTAGTCTCATCTCACTTCTGGTTCTACTCAACAAATTGATCCCTTTGAAATTAAACGATGGATTTTCTCTATATTGTGTTATAGAGGTATTTTGTTTTAAGATAAGGCCTGATGACGGCTTTAATGTACAAGGAGGGTTTTTGGATTGGTTATAACTTTTTTCGTATTAAGTTTACTGTTTTGAAATTTTTTTACTCAACTAAACTCCGAGCCCTTAATAAGTGGTAAAATTTTCAAGATGATCCATCCAATAGTTTATTTTATAAAACACTAGCTGTTACCCGCGGCGTCGCTCGCGTGTGATAAGAACTTCCATCAAAATGATATAAAGAATGGGGAGATTTTACTGATGACTAATATTTTTGTAGCACCCTAGGAGTGAAGGCACTCGGCGTTGCCCGTCAGCCCGTCGGGACATTTTTTATTACTTTCCATGGGGACATTTATTTTTTATGAAATCTTTTGGTTAGATTGTGTGGAAAACAAAATTAATTATGAGATTTTTAACATTGTTGTTTTATTGGGTAAAACAAAACTTCTTGAAGTTGCTAATTCACAGCAGAAGTAACGAGGGGAGGTTTCTTATATTACTTTTGGTTATATCTAATTTATTCTGATACTTAATGGACCTTGGTATCCTCGAATATAACTTCTTCGGAAACAGTGATTCATACCTGCAGCTCCTGTAGCGTGCTATGATGAATAACAATTGTTATGCCAGGATATTTCAAAATATCGTCTAAGGTATTTATGTTGCGATCAATGTCCACCGTCAATTTGGTCGACAAATGGGCTTTAAAGACTTCCACCAAAATGAAACAGCCGACGAAATAGGTGGACAATAAAACCTTCTTGGCAGCTTCGCATTTGTTCGGGAAATTGTCAGAAATCCCAACGAAAAATTTCCTTAGTCTCGGCACGAAACGAGTCGCAATCGCCATGAAATTGAACACGAAGAGAAAAAGAACGATAACCGTCCACACCTTCGAGAGACAGTAGTTTTGGTAGACAAAGGATCTTAAAGTTAGTATAAGTACACACCTTCGGACTAAAAACCTCAAAAATTCCACTAAGTGATATTTGGTAATCGGCTTCTTGGAAATAAGACAGCGTATTCGACTCGTAGAGCCAATTCGGGTACGTTAGAGTTCGATTAATCTTCTCGAAAAACTCCAGAGAGTTGGAATCTACCCTTACCCTACTAAGATAAACTTCTCCATCCTAATTCGAATGTAAAATAATTGAAATTCTTATTCGCGCAGTTACATCAGTTTTAATCCGAAAACAAAACTTACCGTCTTGAAAATATTATCGCTGGGAATGTACGTAAAGTTAATTCTGCCCATAAATATTCAACATTTGTTTTAACATTAAATAAGCTGGCAACCTTTTCAAAATATACCGGTCATTCGGATAGCATAGGAATTCCAAAGAGAGCCTATCGCCTGGGTGATATTTTCCAATGTCATGAACTTTCTTCCCAACGTCATATTCGTTCTAAAATAAGATTTTACAATTCATTTCTCAACTCGCCAAGAAAGTAACGACAGCGCCTCGAGTAGTTATAGGAGCGGATTGTCTATCATTGACGCGTGAACAACCTGAGAACGTCTGATTTCAAGCATGCAGCTCGCCATTAACGTTCACCATGTTTGCAGTTCAATCCTCTATTTTCACAATTGAGGATATTAACTTGGTATGTGAGGGTTATGCATTGCATGCTGTGTCAATGTCTATTTTTCCCTCAACGGTATAGATTACTTTTATTTTCACTTTCAAATTAAGTGACAACCAAGAGCACACAGAGGCGATTCGAAGGTGGAAACCGGTGCATTAAGGCATAAGTAATACTTACTCTTAATATCACGACCTTCATGGACATATTAAGTCGGAACAAATTCTTGTTCTATTTAATAATAAAATTCGCAATGATTTCAAAAATATTTCAAAGTCTCGATAGCAGCAATTGGAGAACTTCCATCTCTGACACAATCCACCTTTCGAAGTAGAGAAGTGTTTTTTCGCAATGATAGCGTTTTTTAACGAGAGGTTTATTGGCGTACATTAAGTATTGCACTAGTAATTTCCTCGCGATTTTGAATCTCGCTAATGGTGTGTTGGTTCCATTAGAGAAACAATAGGGATCGATAAAAAATGGACGCTACATTACACTGATCATGATTTTTAATTTTTTTCCTAAACGAGTTATTTTTATTCTTTAGGTACCCTGAACCCCAAAGAGTTGACCCGACCCAGTTTTACTGCAGAGAAAGAAATATATGACAATCAAAAGGAGAGTCGACCGAATGGTCCATTTTTTGGACTGTAATGCAGAAGAATATGACCAACAGAAGAATTGTCGACCGACCGCCTATAATTAGAGTCAAAATAAGTATAAAAAAAGCACTGAACATTTCTCACGGCCAGCAAGGTGCTTTCACCTCAAATGAAACTTCAAAATGATTCGTCTTACAAGTTTGAACCTATTGCATTTTGCGAAATATCTAAAGGCAAAGTGGCCTTGTTTTTCCTTATTTGGTCATTGACTTACAGATCATCAAAATTGCAAGAAAAAATTTTAGAAGACTTTTTTGGGTTTAAATTGTAATTAATTTTTAGAGAAGTGGAAAATAGATGTATTCCTACGAAGAGAAGTGAGCTTCTAACAAGAAACGATAACACGCCTTACTTTGGAGCTGCTACACCGTACAGAGTTATGAGATAACATGTACTGTACAGCCAAGTTTTGTATAAAGCTTTTAATATTCAGTCGATTTTCTACATTTCCATTAGAGAATATGAGTCAAATGAAATGGGCTCTAGATTAAAATATGCATTATCTTTAATATTGCGAATCAAGGGTTTTATTATTTGTCCTGATAATTATATCCAGCTATTAACTTTATTAAGTTACTTTTTAAAGAATCCCTTTGCTCTTGTTGCTTCGCAGTAATAACCCAGAATAACTAAGTTCACGCATTAGAAAATTATACAGGGAGAATAATAACGGACTTTTGAAAGAAAGCTAACTAGCAAATTGCACTTAAAGATGTTGATCATCTTGAAAAGCTATGATTAAGAAACCATGGAGAAGTAAGAACACGGAAAAATTTGACGTGATATTTTACATGCTACTAGAAGCACTCCCCAATATTTAGTCCAAATGCTCTATTTTCGTGAACTTGTTATGTGATTAGAGGTTAAAGTGTATAAATCTTGTATCACTAGAAACATGTGTTAAATATTTTACATAAATAGAAACATGTTTTACATATTCTAATTAAATAGAAACATATATTATAGGCCTACTTAAAAGGAACATATTTTAAATATTCTACAGACACATGTTCTAAATATTTTACACAAATGGAAACATGTTTTAATACTTCACATAAATTTAAATATGTCCTAAATATTCCATCTGGTTTTTTAATCTTCAGCTCAGGCTGTAGGTCCGCAGTTCAAGAGCTTGAAGTCTTCGTTCCACATCTCTGTTGGTGAAAGCGTGTCGTAACTGGCCAAACATTACCAAAATGGACATGGTCACTGAAGAGACGTACACGAGAAATATGGCGCCAACATCACCGAGAGACGTCTTCGAAAACTCCAAGCTTCGCTTTGTCTTGAGGTATTTTGAACAGGCGTGCTGGTTCAGCAGATAGTTGGCTCTCATTTGATGCCCAGTTTCCCAAAAGTTCATTAGTCTGTTGAGAAAGAGAGTGTCACCTAACTATATTGGCCAATTGAAAAGTCTATTAATTACCTTATATTGGCGACGTCTTTCACTGTAGTCGAAGCAGCCTTCGACAAGAGGTAAGCGGAGGCGACCGAGTGGAAAGGATTTGTGCCGTAATGTAAAGCTTTTCCCGCTTCGTAGTGGTGAAGGCAAAAATATTCCAAATGTGTATGAGTGGCGATGAAGACGGCTTTCCCTCGATTGAAGACGTCGTCGTCGTCACCCTTTATTCTGTTGAATTTTCGGAATCTTCTTAGGTATTCTAAGACAACGTCTTGACGGATCTTCTAATTATAAAGAAAAATAAATTCCTAAAGTACACACTCGAAAATAAAGACCTTCCCTTTTTACCATAATATATGTGAAAGGGAAACTGAAATAAGGAGAAAAACTTTTCGATTTTATAGGAATTAAAGAACATCCTAAGGCAACAGTGAACACTTTTGTAATCAACTTCTTTAATTTTACCGTCTGCTGCAAGCGCATATGCATTTTGCTGGTCAGATACGCGTCAGCATACCAGAAAGGGGTTTCCAGTGAGATAAACACTGATTTTTTCTTTAATCCACATTGGCCATTCAAAAAACCACCATACTAAAATTCAACAATATCGGGACAACGTATCAGACACACAGACTACTACTTTTCACGTTTATAATACCGGAGCTTCCGAAATGAACTAGGCCCATGCATGTCAAATTTTATGTGGGGAAATATCCAGTTTCTTAAGGAAAATATTTTCACCATATATTGTGTACGAGATGGCGCTTATATTACCGTTGTGACAGGGGTCTTCCTTAAATTATCGTTGATATTTTAGGGGTCAGTCATAAAATGTTTATGATAGAGAAAAGTTTCATCCTAAAATTAACGTAATTGTTTTTGGGGCTATTCACTTTTTATTGAATCTTTCGGTTAGATTGTATTGATGACAACAAAATAAATTATTTCAATTAAAATAATTCAGTAAGAGTAAGTAAAACGTATACTTACAATGCGCGACCTTGGCCCAAATACTTAAGCAGTCGACAGGGTCACGGGGTTGAACTTTGTTTATTTTACGGTAATATAAGCGCCCCCAAGCGTAAAACCACGGCGAACTAAATTGGTTTGAAAAATATTCTCGCTGCGCGACACGCATTGGCCCAGTTCATTTCGGAGGCTCCGATAATACTAGTATCATGAGTGAATCATATACTAGCTCCCTATAAGTTACTCAGCCACACTAGCCTTGTGTAATGTATCCAGCATTTTCTTTCCGCCAAAGAAAGTGATAACTATATGTGACCTCCAGTGAGAGAAAAAAACACTACTCTCAGCACTTTCGTATTTCCGGTAAAAAAACCGGAAAAGGGGATCACCCAATGAAACTTTGAACTGAAAGTTAGTTAGTAAAAGCAGACGACGTTTTAGATATGTTGTGATTGTTTGCGGACGGTTATCCTTGAAATTATTTTAATGGGTTAAGGTTGACGCAATAGGAAGTTTTATTTTTTCGCGTTAAAATGGCAGAATATTGGATATTTTTTGACAAAGCCCAAATGAAAGAAACTCATTTAAATTCAGAGCGTTGCTTACGGAATAGGAATTTTTATTCCGTAGGCAACATGCAGAGGCAGGAACTATTTATGGTGAGAGAACCAAACTTTATCAAAAAATAAGAGCTAAACAACAACTTAATAGTCATCTCGAAAACCTTACTGAACGTTTTAATAATGCGTCTAAAGAACTAATAGAAAAACTTAAAGAAAGGCCCAACCCTTTTTGAACGAAGCCTGTTGTGAAACTCAAATTGTTTTTAAATACGAAAAAGAATGAATGTAACGCGATGAAACCAAACCTCCAAAACCGTTTATACCATTTTGGACTATCGTCACTTTCAAGTTCTTGATATATTAATTTCAAAGCCCTAAGAGAGAGCGCCGTCTACTATCACTTTCACCCACCTCCCTTCCTCTCGACTATTCGGAAGAAAATGCTGGATACAGTAGGCCAGTGTGACTGAGGAACTTACAGGGAGCAAGTATATGATTCACTCATGCTAGTATCGATATAAATAAGGTAGGCAGAGTTTATGTTAAATGTAAAGGTATAGCTAACTCCATTCTAATCCTTTCTCCAACCAATATACAGGGTGTTTCTGATAAGTCTGCCATAAATCAAGGGGCGTGTTCTTTGGGTCAAACTGAGTGGAAAGTGTCAAAGAACATGGGGTGTACAAGAATTTGCAACGAAGATATGGCCCCCCAAACATTGGCCCCTAAAACAAGAAAATATTCGAATATGTAGACTAAAACAAATTCAGCCTTATCAACTTGTTTAGAAATAATGAGACAATTTCAATAGTTTCCCTCTAACATCGTTATTGAACTTTCACCTGGCAGAAGTGTATTAAATGAGTAGAAGTATGCCTACTCTAGTAAAGTAAATTCAAAGTATCATGGTACCTTTCGGTTGGTATTACTTTTATTCTTAACAAGTTAACATGGACGTTACAGGTATTGTTCAAAATGTCCACCAACGGCGTTAAGACAAACATGAACCCGTCTTTCGAAAGATTCTTGGACATGTTGGAAGATTCCTGGCATGTTCCTGATTGTTTGACAACCTTCAATAATTCGTCTTCGCAAGTCTTCCTCATCACGGACTTCATTCTTGTACACGATGTCTTTGAGATGACCCCAAAGATAGAAATCGCACGGATTTAAATCCGGAGATCTGGCTGGCCACGCAACTGGTCCTCCACGCCCAATCCACCTCAAATTAAACGTAGCATTAAGATGTTCTCTAACTGCACGGCTGAAATGTGGGGGTGCCCCGTCGTGCATAAACCACATGTCACGAAGTAATGCTAACGGTATGTCCTCGAGTAGTTCAGGTAAAGTGTCTCTTAAGAACGTGAGATATGCTTCACCATTTAGTCTGGGTGGAAGAAAATGCGGACCTAGTAAATGATTACCGACAATGCCGCACCATACGTTTAAAGAAAATTGCTGTTGGTGACTTCTAACACTAGTTGCGTGTGGGTTTAATTGGCGCCATTCGTGGTGGTTGTGATAGTTCAGAATTCCATCCCGGGAAAAATGTGCCTCGTCGGTTACTAAAAGGACCCGTGGAAATTGATTGTCCTCTACTCTAGCCAAAAACCACTCGCAAAAGTCGATGCGTCTTGGATAATCTGCCGGGTTAAGAGCTTGCACCTTTTGAATATGATACGGGTGAAACTGATGTCCGCGGAGAATTCGCCAGACCAAAACGTGATTAACATGTAATTGTCGTCCAACTTGTCTGGTACTTGTCGAGGGGTCCTCATCGAACATGGCAAGGACGTCTTCCTCGATTTCCTCCATGTCTTCTGGAATGTCTCGCTCTCGAACGTTGTTGGGTTGTACTTGTCCGATGTCCCTCAAGCGCCTGTCAACAGCCTCGAACGTACGACGATTTGGTATGCGTCGTTGCGGAAATTGTTCCTGGTATCGCCGCTGTGCTTCCACTGAATTGCCCTGCGCCAGTCCATACATGAGATGCATGTCTGCATATTCTGCATTGGTATACGCCATACTGTACTACCACACGTTCGTTCGAAGTGATACTGTGACGTTATCAACAACATCGCGTTACTTTATAGCAAACCACCGTTTAGTTTTTACGTTTGCGTCATGACTGTCAGCATTGTTTTTTATTCACGGACTTCATTCTTGTACACGATGTCAAAAAAATCTTTGAGATGACCCCAAAGACTTTTTAGCAAACCACCGTTTATTGTTTACGTTTGTGAATAAAAAACAATGCTGACAGTCATGACGCAAACGTAAAAACTAAACGGTGGTTTGCTATAAAGTAACGCGATGTTGTTGATAACGTCACAGTATCACTTCGAACGAACGTGTGGTAGTACAGTATGGCGTATACCAATGCAGAATATGCAGACATGCATCTCATGTATGGACTGGCGCAGGGCAATTCAGTGGAAGCACAGCGGCGATACCAGGAACAATTTCCGCAACGACGCATACCAAATCGTCGTACGTTCGAGGCTGTTGACAGGCGCTTGAGGGACATCGGACAAGTACAACCCAACAACGTTCGAGAGCGAGACATTCCAGAAGACATGGAGGAAATCGAGGAAGACGTCCTTGCCATGTTTGATGAGGACCCCTCGACAAGTACCAGACAAGTTGGACGACAATTACATGTTAATCACGTTTTGGTCTGGCGAATTCTCCGCGGACATCAGTTTCACCCGTATCATATTCAAAAGGTGCAAGCTCTTAACCCGGCAGATTATCCAAGACGCATCGACTTCTGCGAGTGGTTTTTGGCCAGAGTAGAGGACAATCAATTTCCACGGGTCCTTTTAGTAACCGACGAGGCACATTTTTCCCGGGATGGAATTCTGAACTATCACAACCACCACGAATGGCGCCAATTAAACCCACACGCAACTAGTGTTAGAAGTCACCAACAGCAATTTTCTTTAAACGTATGGTGCGGCATTGTCGGTAATCATTTACTAGGTCCGCATTTTCTTCCACCCAGACTAAATGGTGAAGCATATCTCACGTTCTTAAGAGACACTTTACCTGAACTACTCGAGGACATACCGTTAGCATTACTTCGTGACATGTGGTTTATGCACGACGGGGCACCCCCACATTTCAGCCGTGCAGTTAGAGAACATCTTAATGCTACGTTTAATTTGAGGTGGATTGGGCGTGGAGGACCAGTTGCGTGGCCAGCCAGATCTCCGGATTTAAATCCGTGCGATTTCTATCTTTGGGGTCATCTCAAAGACATCGTGTACAAGAATGAAGTCCGTGATGAGGAAGACTTGCGAAGACGAATTATTGAAGGTTGTCAAACAATCAGGAACATGCCAGGAATCTTCCAACATGTCCAAGAATCTTTCGAAAGACGGGTTCATGTTTGTCTTAAAGCCGTTGGTGGACATTTTGAACAATACCTGTAACGTCCATGTTAACTTGTTAAGAATAAAAGTAATACCAACCGAAAGGTACCATGATACTTTGAATTTACTTTACTAGAGTAGGCATACTTCTACTCATTTAATACACTTCTGCCAGGTGAAAGTTCAATAACGATGTTAGAGGGAAACTATTGAAATTGTCTCATTATTTCTAAACAAGTTGATAAGGCTGAATTTGTTTTAGTCTACATATTCGAATATTTTCTTGTTTTAGGGGCCAATGTTTGGGGGGCCATATCTTCGTTGCAAATTCTTGTACACCCCATGTTCTTTGACACTTTCCACTCAGTTTGACCCAAAGAACACGCCCCTTGATTTATGGCAGACTTATCAGAAACACCCTGTATATTAGAACTCAATGGTTATTTTACACCAAGTGACCAAGGCTTAAAATTGGCGACGTAGCACACTCCCCCTTCCCCTTCCCACTACTTGAACCTGATTGGCTGAAGTCTTTTTTCGCCGAGCGTTTAGCGAAAAAAAATAGAACAGTCGCTTTGGGACTCTTTGGGGCGATTTTGACGACGAATAGAAGAAAATTCGCTCATTTTAGTCGCGGGCATCAAGTCGCGTGGCGAAAAATGCATTTTTTCGCCAAGTGAGAACCAGGCTTAAAGGTTACCGCATTTTAGGATGAAATAGATCATCTTCTAGAAGTTTTAAAAAAGATCAAAAAGGTGGATTCAGTCAACATACGGGAGTTGTTTCGAGAAGGAACCAATAACACACTGTTAAAATATATTTTCAACAAAACTTTGCCCCCTGACCATCCGTTTATTTTGGCAATGGCCGAACAACAGGAGTTATTACTCGAGGTAGCGTTGATCACCGATTGGACAGTATGTTTGCCTAAATTACGATGGTTCACGCGCAGAGTTTTACCTAAACAGAAGAAGCTAAAGAAAATGTGCAAAATAGTCGAGAAATTTGTTGAGTTCGTAATTTTTCCCATTATTTTCATTCCACTTATTATAAAACTAAAATTTATTTGTAACCATCAGTGATGAAATTGAGGATCATAAGAAAACACTCGATACCGACAATCCAAGGGATTTTATTGAACATGCTCTTTTGAGAGAACGAGAATGTGGAACAAGCTCAACGTTTTCGGGTCTGTTTATATTTAACACAACTTGTGATCGGATAATAACACAAAAGATAATTGGAGAGCTTAATTATAAGGAGAGCGTAGTCGACATGTGATGCACCTAGGAGGATGATGATAAGGGAGAATATGATTGAGAAAACGTTTTGGCAATACTAGCTGCTTTTTTCCCCTAGTTCGATAAAAATCACTTGATTTTTTATTTCACCCTCCCTTTAATGCGCTACAAAACTAGACCTCTGAGAATCAAAAATATTTTAACGCCACGAATGCATCTAAATTCGAATTACTTTATGCAATAATAAAGTAGAGCGCTGACTGGTTTTGTATTACAGATGGCACGCTGAACAGCAATATTCAAATAATTTTAGCGGGTGGTAGTGACACGACTCGTACCTCGCTGGAATGGGAGTTCATGTTAATGGCCAAGTTTCCCGAAGTTCAAGAGAACATTTTTAAAGAAATAAAGGAAGTTTTTGGAGTGGATCAAAAGCCTAAATGGGAACAGCGATATTTGTTGCCCTACACAATGGCCACTGTTATGGAATGTCAACGTTGGAAAACTATAGTTCCCATAATTACAACTAAAATGTAAACGACTGAAACTAACTTATTAATTACACAGGGTTGTCACATAATTTCTAATTCGGTATTTTCCGTACTTATGAAGCGTTTTTTTTACCAATTGCCCACTATTATTTCAATATTTCTGACTTTTCCCAGTTTCAGTGCTTGATAGGAATTTTCACGGCTTAGATTCCCTGTTGACGTGTTTGATTACAGGATGCTTAAAAAAGTGCAAATTGTATCAAATTCTAATTTAATTGAACTATTTGGTTTGCTGTGTTCATGAGTTTTTATTTTAAAAAACCATAAACACAGCAAACCAAATAGGGATCGTAGAAACTATTGACGCATATGAGTCTATGCTTGCCATTCAATTTTCAATCTTACTTTGTTGACGTTGTTGGCTGAGTTCAACGTGAATCACCGATAATGTATTTTATATATAACATATCATTTTCGTACTGACGCATATTAGTAACGTAGACTAAAACAGTAAACGTATTGTAAAACAAGCTGGTTGGTTGGTGTTCTGATAATTTAATATTTTTAAATCACCTTTCTATTGTTTTTGCAAAAAAGGGGGGCGGGTAACTTGATCCGAAAAATCAGTATTCATAATATTTTATACTATTACTTTTTCACGTTTTAGGGCGTTGCGAGACTTTACCGTTAAAGGATACAGGATCCCCAAGGGATCGAGTATTGCGGCTAATATTTGGGCTATTCATCACGACGAGAACCATTGGGACAAACCGGCTGAGTTTAATCCGCAACACTATCTGACAAAGGATGGGAAGCTCAACATAAACGAAAGATTTTTTGCATATTCCTACGGTAATCTGAAAAAAAAATAATTTAAAAAAGCCAAAAGTTAATAATGCAATTCCAAGGGACCAGCTTCTTTTTCTCGTCATAGACTCTAGTTTTGTGATGTGTAGGGTATGTGACGTAATCAAGGTAACCAGAGAGAACAGAAAATCACTGCTTTTTAGATACCGCTTCTCGCCTCATACTCAGAATAATAATAATAAAAAATATCATAGACGACAAGTAAAAGGGGAGGGGGTTCAATTACGGAAACTCCAGCTCTTTGCTTCAGTAAAAACTAGACTTAGGTGAAACGAAGTACTAAATTCAACGATAATGAACAGAGTGGTGTAGATACAACAAGATGGTCTAGCCCATAATTAAGCCACATCGTTTACGTACTCTCGCTATCCCTACTACAATAAATATACTTCTAGTGAAATATCCATTAATATACCGGTCAGAGGGAATAATTTTTCAATGGCTGCTTGGCAAAGAGAATCAAATATCGCCAACGCCCGTTACTAAATTACTAATACTACTACTACTACCACTACTAATCAGGTAAAACTATTAGTCCCATCCCATCGATACCTTGTAGCTGTGAAGAAACTAAAAAACTTCCAAAGCGCGCTTGTAGAATTCTCGCCCGCTCGGACTTTCTTTTAAAATTCTTCTCGATTTGAGGAAAAATGCACGTAAATTCTAATAATAAACACCATTCTATATATAACGTCGGTATTTACTTGCTTTTGCTTCTTAAAAATTCCCCTCGATTTCTTTGAAATTTTGAAATCGGGGAGATAGTGTCAGGGCAACTTACACAGCGACATCTATTTAAACCAAGTCGAACTACAATATTAAAAATAAAACTACAATGTTTAAATTTTTCTATTACATAATTAATTTTATGTTGTTCAATTAAATGCAAATCTAATATTTTTTATTTGAATCATTAAAGTTTTTTTTTTATTATTAACTATAATGTATTACGAGGGAGGACGAACACACCCACGGCCACCACAACGCCAACGGCAACTCCCACTTCCATCCCCAGTGAAACTAATAGCTCACATCTTACGATGTGGCTAAAAAACTAAAAGAAAAAAAATCAGAAGTGTCCGACCCCACAGATAAAAATTCAAAAGTATCCGACCCCACAGATAGAGAGGTACCCTCCCCCCACGCCCCCATCCTCGACTCTTGAGACACATTTGAATTAACCGCCAAAGCTACCGAACGAGAAGAAAGATACAAATTCAGAAGTATCCGACCCCAAAGATACAAATTCAGAAATATCCGACCCCAAAGATACAAGTTCAGAAGTATCCGACCCCCAAGATACAAATTCAGAAATATCCGACCCCAAAGATACAAATTCAGAAGTATCCGACCCCAAAGATACAAATTCAGAAGTATCCGACCCCAAAGATACAGATTCAGAAATATCCCACCCCAAAGATACATATTCAGAAGTATCCGACCCCAAAGATACAAATTCAGAAGTATCCGACCCCAAAGATACAAGTTCAGAAGTATCCGACCCCAAAGATACAAGTTCCGAAGTATCCGACCCCAAAGATACAAATTCAGAAGTATCCGACCCCAAAGATACAAATTCAAAAGTATCCGACCCCAAAGATACAAATTCAAAAGTATCCGACCCCAAAGATACAAATTCAAAAGTATCCGACCCCAAAGATACAAGTTCATTTAAGAATTAAATTCGCCACTTTCCTTTTTAATTAATGAAGTCTGGTGGAGTATACGACCCCAAAGATACGATAAGGCTAAAAACCCCAAACATACAAATTCATAAGTATCCGACCCCACAGATTAAGAGGTACCCCACCCCACATCACCCCGACATTTTAAAGATAAAAATAAATAGTAAAAAACTCGGGGTTTCTATCAAGTCTCTATAGCTCAGTGGTAGAATTTCTGTTTACTGCGTGAGAGGCCCGGGTTTAATTTTAATTAAAATTAAATCTCTAACCGTGCCCAGTTACCCCTATGGGTGGGTTGTGGTATTATAAAGTTCCTTTCAAGCTAAAATCTGACGATAACGAAAGCGAAAACTCCGGCCACGACTACTACTGGTACTACTACTACTACTACTACTACTACTATTACTACTACGGGTCGGGTCAAACTAAGAGCCTCATCGTATACTACGATGTGGCTAAAAATACAGCCCAGATATAAAAGGCTGGGGCTCGTTGATTTAGACACAAAAGATGCAGTGAAAAAGGTTCGAGGCTGTAGAAATTTTATAAACGGCAGAGATGAGACATTTTCACATTTAGAGAACATGAAAAAAATACCCTCAGCCGTAACACTAACAAAGAAAGTTGGTCCCTTGGAATTCTACATCATCTTGTGAAGACAAAAATAACACGCAAATTAAATGCATGTGTTGTTGATTCTTGTAGGTAAACGTGACTGTCCCGGAAAGAATCAAGCTATGATGGAACTGTTTCTTTTTCTCGTGGCTGTAATCCAGAAGCATAAAATACTTCCACCGGTAGAAGGAGTATCTCTAGAAGAAAACAATTCCCTGGTGACGGGACCAAAAAAGCCTTTCCTTCGATTCGAGCCACGACACTGTTAATAAATAGTTAGTTTGTTATGTTGGTTTTAATCAAATCTACAACACTTATTAAAATGCTTTGATTATTATACTGTGACCCTTCATTTTGCAAATTCACCCCAAACCAGAAGGTTCCTGTATGCTCATTCTTAAAATTGAAACGGATTCGTAGTAATGCAAGTGTGAACACACAACTTTTAACCGAGAATTTAATTACAAAACAATAATTGAATATGATCCACGAACAAACCAGAAGTGAGATTGAACTTGTGACTAAATATTTTTTTCTATGGCGAGCACTAGGTATCTAATGTTACAGAACCTAACCACCGAAAAATTCGTTATAATCTAGTTCATGTAAAACTCTCGCCACAAAAAAGTACGAAGCTAAACACCTATAACCCTCAAGAAGTGCAACACACCGATCAAAATTGATTCTTTTCACTACAAGTTTTGTACTTTGTGACTGTCTTTCGTACTTGATTTTATTCTTCATTTCCATTTTATTTGTCAAGTATGAGCAGACTACAGAACAGACCACTACAGCACCCGTGTATGATTACACTGTAACAATTAGGGGTCAATTTCTTAATCGTAGAAAATCTGTGTCACTGCACTACGGAGAAAGCAAGACGTTTCTTGTGTTTAGCTTCTTTCTCGAAAGCAGTTTATTATAGACTACTAGGCCTACAAATTATGCAAGATATTCCCTGTATAAGTCGAGAAGTGCTTAGATATAGTATTTAAAAAAAAAACACAATTTCTTTTGTCTGTCATTAGAACATTTCAAAATACATATTCCATTGTTACCCATTCATTCATATTGTGCAATTTCTTGATAATTCAATATCTTCACATCATTATAAGTAACATATAGTAATGATTTTCAAAAGCGCATTTCAAAATATCTAACTTCTTGGTTTCGTAAAGGATCAATATTCAAGTGATGGTGAATCCCCTTACAATCATTAAATAATTATATGTTGTAAACGTAGCTGTAGTTACCTGCAAAAACAAGTTGTCCCATTTCCATATGCTTTCCGTGGGATACGATAATTTTTATTAGATTTATTCTCTTTAAAATAGTTTTTTTTGGTTGTACTTAACTTTACTTCATTTAGTAAAGAATTCGTACAAGAAATTAAATGAAAAGTTAAGACTTTTGAGTATTTGTGCACCTAAACGATTATTCTATTTTAATATTAATAGTACGTTTCTCGATTCTTTCGACATGACGTTAATTTTGCAATAAAGCGCAAGTTTATCGATCGAACATAGCTTCAATTATGCATCGAGGTAAACACAAGATAATATTCGAAACAAGGCAAACATAGCATTCCATTTGCCCATGAAAATAACCTTCGTGAAATACAGAATTAAAAAAGACCGAAATCAATACTACCAGAAGCCGATTAGGCTTTACACATGAAGTACGTAACATGTGCCTGGGGGAGCTACACGATATTCTCTAAGCTCCTAGGAAAGAACCTCCCCTTAAGCGGAGCAAAGAAGATGGAGATAGGGAAGTTTCGTGTTACGCTACAACTCCGGTCGCCCAAAAATCCCGTTTTCGGCGAGGATGTGCATGTGCGCACTTTTCTCGCGACTCGTGCTGAGGATAGGCGGCACTACCGATTTGTTCGATCCTGCGCAGTTCAAACTAACACCGAATATAAGTCATGTGACCTGCTACATTCCGTGAAGAGAGATTCCTATACTGAAAAAACTTCCCTATCTCCATCTTCCTTGAGCGGAGGGACATAATTCGGTAACGCGGCTCCTTCGGATCGTTGCGATCCTTCCGCCTTAAGAACCGATTTAACAGGTACATAAATTAGGGAACTACTATAAATACGGAGTAGGGTGTCTAAAATATTCTTTAGTTAAAACTATTTACAATACGAAAGATTATTTGGGAGTAAGGCACGAAGATCTTATCAATCTGGGTAGCTTTTGCTTGGACTATTTAAGACGCCGTGTATCTGTTTTTTTTTTACGAGGAATGTTTTCTATACACCCTTTCGACGGGGAAAGGGGGGTAGGCAACCCTTAGTATCAGGAGATACAAGGAGGTTGCTCCAGTGCCGTGTTTGCGCACTCTCAGATCCAAAACGCCTACAGCGCAGGCGCTAAAAAGCGAGATGGAAGGCAGAGTTTTACCCCCGCGCCTTTATTCTCGCGGCTACGATAGCTCTATATTTTCTTTGGGCGAGCTCAGCCACCGGCGGCTCGGGAATCGGGATACCGCTGATACATAGCCAAGGCTTAGTGTAGTTTTCGAGTCTACTATTATTCACAGAGCTATTTTTCTGGTGAAATTTAAAAAATTCTTATAATATTTAGTTGAAGACTTATTAAATGACTCAAAAGTTTTCGAAACTTTATATTGAATATAATATAACGACTACCGAACGATACCGCAAATTTGCCTTCCGAGCTTCCCGGTTATGTCGACGGCGAGGTCGAGTCAAGATCCCATGCAAGAAAATAGTAATAGCCGTCGCCGATTGGTCTGGCATTAAGGAGGTTATCTACGGTTAGGGGGCTTATGGTTGGTTAAAAGCTTTTTTTGTTCGTCTGCTTAGTTTTTACTTCGGGAATGTCATGAAATCCATGGCCAAAGCTATGGAAAAGTCGGACTTAAATACTTTATGTGTGAAGCATAATCCGCTTTTGATACCACACGTCCTTATACAATAATATTAACGCTGCAGGGTAAAAACAGTTCGTGCCATCTTAATTAGGTACACAATGTATTTCATTAAAATTAAACTACCAGGCCAGTCTGTTGCGTCTTTTGTTGTGTTTTGCTCATTACAAAAAAAAGTTGGAAAAACCAAAATATTACCTCTCCCAGTGAAGTGGAATATTATCTTCCCATTTATTTTTCCCTGAATACGCATCTTTTATGTTCGTTAAAATTATACTTATGAATTATTCATAATTCTTGCGTAATAGAAAAGTCTATTTACAGCTTGGTTGCTATTTGCACTAAGTTATCTAAATTCTACTGTCCCAGCATGATTTTTTTGTCATTCTAAGCCTAGTTCTTTAAGATCTCTTGAAAAAAAAACCCCCCAGCGAGTATGCACTTAGGAATGGAAGGTGTAGAACGACATGACTTATTACTATGACGATCTAGGCCTAGTTGAGGTTATGTTCCTGAGTTCGAGTGTTGAAATAAAGTTTTGGAAACTTTGAGTGGGTATAGGCTCCTGACCTGGGATGCATTTATTCTGCTAACTTCTAGAGCGGTGCCAACGGACGAACACACACAGACAAACGACTTTATTATTCTTTCAGTATTAAGTTTGAGTTAGGACAGAAGATTAGCTTAAATATTAAAATAAAAATAACTAATATTATTAATAAAATCTGTCATTGTAGACAAAGACTGGAAAGTGTAAATGATAAGGTTTGAAAATGAACTGCCTGAAGTAACAGATATTAAAATTTTCACTTTTGAAGACATCATTATAAAACATCAATTATTTTAAAAAATTCTTATCTTACTTTTTTTCACCAAAATTACTTCGGGAAAGTATTTTAAAAAGGAACATGCGCGTTATTTTAAAAATACTACGGCTTTACATTTTATTTTTTATCAAAAATTTAAAATTAGGTAGAAAATTGACCCTATATCGTGAGAAAATCGTTGAGAGCTTACAAAATATAAACCGTATTAAAACTTTACAAAACATATTCTTAAATTGTAAAGCTTTCAAAGTATTAAATATTAACGTGCTGTGTTGCTCTCAAAGATCACGATCAATCTACAGATCTTTTCGACACTAATAACTAAATCACAAAGAAAAGGCCTATATTATTTTCCGCTACGCAATATTTTCAATTTCAAAATATAAAAATTTAAACTCTTCAAGAGAAATCTTTTCAGATATCCAAGCATTTGAATCTCCCAGAATCAAATGTTAGTTGAAAGTAAAACCAGTACCAAGCTAATATCCCTTAAACCCTTCTAGGTGACAACTACTATTGAGGACAAAATACTTGGTAAATATTGCTGAAAAATATTTTGGGAAAATGAAATTTTGGTGAAAAAAAGTAAGATAAGAATTTTTTAAAATAATTGATGTTTTATAATGATGTCTTCAAAAGTGAAAATTTTAATATCTGTTACTTCAGGCAGTTCATTTTCAAACCTTATCTTTTACACTTTCCAGTCTTTGTCTACAATGACAGATTTTATTAATATCTGTCACTTCAGTCTTCATATTAATTAAAATTCTTTAGAAAATATGGGAGAAAAAGTCCTAGGCCGTTGCGCGTCCATCGGTAATCTAGCTTAAATACCAGCCGTCGGTAATACGGCTAAACTACCAGTCGTCGGTAATGCGGCTAAATTACCAGTCGTCGGTAATCTAGCTTAATTACCGGTCGTCGGTAATCTAGCTTAAATACCAGCCGTCGGTAATACGGCTAAATTACCAGTCGTCGGTAATCTAGCTTAATAACCAGTCGTCGGTAATCTAGCTTAATTACCAGTCGTCGGTAATCTAGCTTAATTACCAGTCGTCGGTAATCTAGCTTAATTACCAGTCGTCGGTAATCTAGCTTAATTACCAGTCGTCGGTAATCTAGCTTAATTACCAGTCGTCGGTAATCTAGCTTAATTACCAGTCCTCGGTAATATAGCTTAATTACCGGTCGTCGTTAATCTAGCTTAATTACCGGTCGTCGGTAATCTAGCTTAATTACCGGTCGTCGGTAATCTAGCTTAATTACCGGTCGTCGTCGGTAATCTAGCTTAATTACCGGTCGTCGTCGGTAATCTAGCTTAATTACCGATCGTCGGTAATCTAGCTTAATTACCGGTCGTCGGTAATCTAGCTTAATTACCGGTCGTCGGTAATCTAGCTTAATTACCGGTCGTCGGTAATCTAGCTTAATTACCGGTCGTCGTCGGTAATCTAGCTTAATTACCGATCGTCGGTAATCTAGCTTAATTACCGATCGTCGGTAATCTAGCTTAATTACCGGTCGTCGTTAGTCTAGCTTAATTACCGGTCGTCGGTAATCTAGCTTAATTACCGGTCGTCGGTAATCTAGCTTAATTACCGGTCGTCGGTAATCTAGCTTAATTACCGGTCGTCGGTAATCTAGCTTAATTACCGATCGTCGTTAATCTAGCTTAATTACCGATCGTCGGTAATCTAGCTTAATTACCGGTCGTCGGTAATCTAGCTTAATAACCGGTCGTCGGTAATCTAGCTTAATTACCGATCGTCGGTAATCTAGCTTAATTACCGGTCGTCGGTAATCTAGCTTAATTACCGGTCGTCGGTAATCTAGCTTAATTACCGGTCGTCGGTAATCTAGCTTAATTACCGGTCGTCGGTAATCTAGCTTAATTACCGGTCGTCGGTAATCTAGCTTAATTACCGGTCGTCGGTAATCTAGCTTAATTACCGGTCGTCGGTAATCTAGCTTAATTACCGGTCGTCGGTAATCTAGCTTAATTACCGGTCGTCGGTAATCTAGCTTAATTACCGGTCGTCGGTAATCTAGCTTAATTACCGATCGTCGGTAATCTAGCTTAATTACCGGTCGTCGGTAATCTAGCTTAATTACCGGTCGTCGGTAATCTAGCTTAATTACCGGTCGTCGGTAATCTAGCTTAATTACCGGTCGTCGGTAATCTAGGTTAATTACCGGTCGTCGGTAATCTAGCTTAATTACCGGTCGTCGGTAATCTAGCTTAATTACCATTCGTCTGTAATGTAGCTTAATTACCGGTCGTCGGTAATCTAGCTTAATTACCATTCGTCTGTAATGTAGCTTAATTACCAGCCGTCGGTAATCTAGCTTAATTACCAGCCGTCGGTAATCTACCTTAATTACCAGCCGTCGGTAATCTACCTTAATTACCAGCCGTCGGTAATCTACCTTAATTACCAGCCGTCGGTAATCTGGCTTAATTACCAGTCGTCGGTAATCTAGCTTAATTACCATTCGTCGGTAATGTAGCTTAATTACCATTCGTCGGTAATCTAGCTTAATTACCAGTCGTCGGTAATCTAGCTTAATTACCAGTCGTCGGTAATCTGGTTTAATTACCATTCGTCGGTAATCTGAATTAATTACCAGTCGTCGGTAATCTGGTTTAATTACCAGTCGTCGGTAATCTAGTTTAATTACCCTTAATTGGTAATCTAGATTAATTACCCTTAATTGGTAATCTAGATTAATTACCCTTAATTGGTAATCTAGATTAATTACCCTTAATTGGTAATCTAGATTTATCACCCTTAATTGGTAATCTAGATTAATTACCCTTAATTGGTAATCTAGATTAATTACCCTTAATTTGTAATCTAGATTAATTACCCTTAATTGGTAATCTAGATTAATTACCCTTAATTGGTAATCTAGATTAATTACCCTTAATTGGTAATCTAGATTAATTACCCTTAATTAGTAATCTAGATTAATTACCCTTAATTGGTAATCTAGATTAATTACCCTTAATTGGTAATCTAGATTAATTACCCTTAATTGGTAATCTAGATTAATTACCCTTAATTGGTAATCTAGATTAATTACCCTTAATTGGTAATCTAGATTAATTACCCTTAATTGGTAATCTAGATTAATTACCCTTAATTGGTAATCTAGATTAATTACCCTTAATTGATAATCTAGATTAATTGCCCTTAATTGATAATTTAATTAGTAACCCTTAATTGGTAATTTAATTAGTAACCCTTAATTGGTAATTTAATTAGTAACCCTTAATTGGTAATTTAATTAGTAACCCTTAATTGGTAATTTAATTAGTAACCCTTAATTCGTAATTTAATTAGTAACCATTAATTCGTAATTTAATTAGTAACCATTAATTCGTAATTTAATTAGTAACCATTAATTCGTAATTTAATTAGTAACCATTAATTCGTAATCTAGTTTAATAACCTCTAATTGGTAGTCTAGTTTAATTAACTCTAATTGATAATTTATTTTAAGAACGTTTAATTGGTAAACTACTTTAATTATTTAAATTCGTAATCTAGTTTTTTTATCTTTAATTGGGAGTCTAGTTTAATTATCTTTAATTGGGAGTCTAGTTTAATTATCTTTTATTGGTAATCCAGAATAATTAGCAGGGAAAAGTTAAAATGTCCATTAAGCTAGTTTGAATTTGACTATATCCGCGACAATTTAGACCCGTGTGTTTTGATGGCGTCGCTGTAGCGGCCGCGTCAACGTCACTGCAGCAATATTAAAGCCGTCTTATCTCACTATCGATAGGCCATTCCAACCAAAAGGCATTAAGAAGAAACAATCGGATTATTATGAGGCAACTATACGTTAAAAAAGGCCAACATTGGTCTCGCTGATATTTCCTAATAAAACAGTGTATAAATGCTAAAATATCGCAGATTGGGGTAGTTTTTAAAATTAAACATACTTAAAATTAATTTTTCTCAAAAACCTTAAAAATGGTCCTAGAAAAAGGTTTAAATTTTGATATAAAACCGTTCCCAAACACAACAAACGAATATTTCATGTCAAAAAGGTGGCCACAAAATGGCTAAATTTGAAAAAAACTCCATGTTATTTTTATGGGAAAATTTAACTTTTTCACCAAAAGGGCTGATTAATTTTATGGAAATGAAAACCACCCTTAGCAACTTTATTTTTCATACAATAAACTAATGGGTGGATCTTCTTGAAATTTTAACCACATATTGAGGGCCCGAATTGTAGTTCTGTGGAATTTTTTCAAAGCAGTTAATACGATACAAAAAAAGTTATAACCAATCAAAAAACCATCCTTATACATTAAAGTCGGTATGAGGTCTTATCTAAGAGAGCTATCGCTCTGCTAGAATATATTTTGTTTGTTATTTATTTAACTTATTGAGCGTTACATCGCTTTAAGAAAGAACAATTGAACATTATTGAGAAACGTGACTAAAATTAACGTTTCAAGTGCCTGTTGCTCTGCCTTACTCAAATCATCATTATCAGGAATGTATGGAGGGGTTGGAATGGCTAAGTTCAAATCCTAATCGGCTTGAAATGATCTTGGAAACAACTGGCGTGACTTAATTTACGCTAGTGACGTCATAGCCTGACGTAAAAATCGTGTTTACCAGTTAAATTATTTTCATTCATTCATTGGCTGCCAAAAAAAAAACTTGTTTGCTATAATTCTGCACCCTCTACCCTTGGTGCTCTTCCTAGGCTGAGAGAATCGAATATGAACGCGAACGGCGGCGAATCAGCGCATTTAACTTTAAAAAATCTAAAGGGTCACTTCTGCCATGCCTTTTTTAACGAGTCATGGCATTTTTCGCCTTCGGTAGACAGCTAAACAACAAAAAGGACTCGCCTTATGTTTCCACCATCAAGGGTACAACGAGAGCCCCCTTTGCCATTCCAGCCCCTCCATACATTCCAGTTATAATATATAATGGTTTCGAATCACCCCTTCGAGTAAGAACAGCGAAATTGCGTGAGTCTTTGGTGGAAGCCACGCCATTTGGACGCTAGACGTTTCTCGTGACCCTTGCATATCGTCGCGTAAATCTTATTCTTTGCTATGTGACATTTTGGTGTTTCGGCACATCAGTACATGATGGTGTTTTTAGAAGCCAATAAGTACAGACTGGTGTCACAACCTAATATTGATCAATGATCGCAAGTGAAAATGGTGGTTAATTATCTATTAGTTAGCGTAGTGAAATACAGATTTCAGTGAATTGTAAACGCGGTCCTCTGCAGTGTAACAACAGACAAAACAGACAGACAGAAGCGTCGGGGACAGAACCTCTTGGTAACACACACGACACTCAGAGAGCTAATATAAATTAATGTCACGATCCATGGCAGCTAACCCAAATAGCTGTTAGTCTTCTATCGTTCTCTATGACTGCTGCAACTTAGATCTGAAAGTTCTTTTGTCTAAATGGTTTACGAAAATCGTATAGTTCGACTTGGCGTAGTTGAGGTAAGGAAAACAATAAGTGTTCATTTCCCGCATTTTGAGAATTCCACTTTTTAACGTGACTAAAAAAGGGCACGGTTCTACTCTACAATTTTAGGGTCAACTAATTGGGTATTAATCGTAATTAGGAAAGATTTTTTTTATCGATTTCGAGATTTTCCAAACCAGGACTTTCAATTAAAGACTAATTAATGTCAGTTACAGCGAACCTTTCTCTTAAAGGGAGACTCTCAGCTGAAAATCTTAGTGCCATGTTTTTTTTTTCCTGGTTCGTTTCTATTAAATATGAAGTCTAAAATTTTTTTCGGATCTTTCAAACAATAATTTCAATGAAAATTAAATTTTTTAAAATTTGTTAGGCTTAGCAGTGGATCTCGATTTTAGCGCACTTACCTACCGGCCAATAAAAACCTCTTTAGGGATAGAGCCAAATCAGCCAATCCCGTGAGGGTTAGAAAATATTAAGTGGTATGTTGTCTGCTTCAAACAGGAAAAACTGAGTTCCCAAGGGCGGGAAATAAGTATTTTTTTAGAGTGGGCTCGTTACCAGTGACTCCGCGGTGCCCGTCGTCTGCTACAGTTTGAGGAGGATAGTAATTGTGTTGCAGCTTGACTCTGCTGAAGTGTAAAAGATGGGTTTTTAATTCTTTCCTACTCGAAGATCACAAAAAATAATAGTAACAATAATCTAAGAACACAGATCTTCCCATTCCAAAGGCTAATAACTAGACACTCAAGATATACAACAAAATACGACCCGCCACATTTTAGTATAATATGATTACGAGAGTAATTTGAGTTTAAGTGAAACGTATAAAAGCATAAACCTGCTAATTACTAAAGTTCCTAATCCGCTTATCGTTAGACCAAGGATTATTTAAAATGTCTAAGGATAAAACGCAGAGAAGGAAATATCGAAGGTAGATGTTCCAAACGATACCTAGCGGACACAATCGGCAAACCGGAAAGCCAATATTTTGAAGCGTCAACACGTGACCGGGTTCTTGAAAGTTTTGTCGCTCTCTGTCTGCTCTAGCAGATCTACTTAAACCTTGCCTATTAAACTAAATTAGTGCAAACTCACCTCATATATTCTTGAACTGAATGTTTGCTTTAATCAAGGATTGTTGCTTTAATCTATTATTAAAATTAAATTATGATTTTTAGGAACTAACCTCATTCTTGAATCTTGAACTAAATGTTCTTAAAGACCGTTAACAATTTGAAATAGAACTATACAGCTTTCGAAAACTATCTCTCTTTCGTCTATGCTTTCGCGATAATAAGATAGGTGGCGCCATATCGGTAGTTCTTTTCCGTTTGACGCACCAAAACAGTAGGTGGAGAAGAGGGGGATGGGTTAAAATTTCGGAACAACTAGAGAACATTCCCTTACTATAGAGATCTGTGTGTGCGTTTTATCCTTAGACATTTTAAATAATCCTTGGTTAGACGATCTAAAACGCGTCTTTCTTTCGAGTGCTAAAAAGTAGAATACATATTTCTGAACTTAATGCAGACGACGCAAATGAGACTCGCCCGAGAAAACCTTCGGGAGCAGGCTTGGAAATAAGGTTTATTTCTGAACTAGTCCTCCGGACCAGTGACCCCTGATGTCTTAAATATGAAACTGGTCCCGGGACCAGTGACCCATCCCCTAATTATTTTTCTACTGGTCCCAGGACTTGTGGTCGTTCTCTCTTCTAAAAAAATCTCTCTCGGCTTAGGGTTGTATACACAACTGGACTCATGGAGTCGAAATTTATGTTAAAATGAAAATAATTAAAGAGGTCCCCATATCAATTTTTAATAAAAGTAGGAATTAATATACTAGTCATTGGGACCAGTGACCATCACGTTTTGAATAAAAAAAGTGGTCCAAGCTATTAATAAACTGGTTTTTGACCTGTAAACCTGTCTTATTTCCTACCCTGTTTGGGAGTTGACTCTTATAAATCGCGGGCGCTGATTGGCCGGTAGGTCGCTTTATCAGAATTCAAATGCATGTTTTCGATACAAAACTTCAAATATTGTTTAATACAAAAAATAGCGCTTCAAAAAATGAGAAAAAATTCAAGGCGACATATTTTAACATAAGGAATCAGAATAAAAATATTTAATTTTTGCCAATAGTGTCCCTTTAATGGCTAGGAGTTCGCAGACACAACCTTAAGGAATTCAACCAAACCAATTCTAAAAGCTCTAATTGTCATTTTTCAGGAAACATTACATGTGGAAGTGACCAAAAATGTTATTCGCTTAGTGAAGGAAGTTTTAAAAATGATCGCCAATGTCAGGTATGACGCTTTTAAATTTTTTCAAACATTCAGAACGCATTTCTACACAGTAGTCTAGAAAAATTCAAAACCAATTTTTTAAATAATTAAGTAACCTAGAGAATAAGTAATTTTTCTTGAACCGAATTCACTATTATTACCTATAACTATATATAAGCTTATGATCTTCCAATACGTAGGTAAGTCAGAATGGCTTCTATAGATGACTACTCTGTCTAAAGGCAGATTCCGGCGAGGGGTTCATTATGATAATTTCTCCCCCACAAAACGCTTCACCAAACTGCCACTGATGGCTACTTCTAAAAGATGATTTGCTTGTGGTATAAGTAAAACTGTAAAAGTACTCACTAATGATAATTAATGCCCAGATCACACCCTTTGCTTATCCATTGGGCCTGATGGGCACTGGCCCACGAGCTTCACACACAGAGCCTCTTGTGGGGTCCCCTTGATTCAAACATATATTACTATGTTGGGCACAGTGAATTGCAGTGCACGGGGGACCTGTAATGTTAAGATGCCACTTCGCTTTACCTAGGTAACCGAAGCTAGTCTTGCAAGACAAAAAAAAATCAATCTCAGTCATCAGAAATGCACATTCGCAGGTTTTCACTGATAGCAATAATACTTAGTATACTAGTACCAAAAGTGAGATGAGATTAGAAGTGAAGGGCTCTAGCATTGATAGTAGATCCTGGCACTAGTGAACAAATTTGAAGATTTTATGCCGCTTCCCACGCGCCTACACTACTGAGAAAAAAATTGGTCGAGTTCCAAAAAGATTTCCTACCCCCTTCCCCTCAACCTAAAGCCGCCGAACACGGACGCGGCTCCTTGAATCTAGTTCGGCCGTCTACCACCGCGAGCGTCTCACGTTTTGGAGGGAAAATTCAGACTATACCGCTACTAGAGGCCCAACCGTTCTTGTGTTATCAAGAATATTCACTTTCGCCGAGTGAAGAATTTGGTTAGCTCAGTACTTCTTGTCTCATCTCACTTCTGGTAGTACTAGTACTACTGCTTATTGAGGGGCTTGATGCCATTTCGGGTTGCACATGCCCTTCGTCAAGGTTTAACCTAACAAAAAAGAAAAGCCTGACGGTCAAGGTCAGATCTCTTTGCTACTTGAAGGACAAGACTCATTTAAAATGTATTTTTTAAATAAAATTTTCGTCTTCAAAGTAAGACTAGTTTCGGTAAAATAAGTAACATTTCACCAAGATACAATTTGTTTTCCTGAAATAATTTTAAAACCCGGTTCTCACCCTTTAATCTGTTCTGATATTTGAAATGTGCATTAATTTGTTTCCCCTCTTCTGTGTCATAATTACGTGAGAGGTTCGCTCTCATGCTTCAAACTAAACTTAGGAGTAACGTTACGATTAAGATTAGGCTTAAGCCTTAGTTGCAATTTTGAGTTATTTAAGTAAGGAAATGATACTTCATGTAATTTATTAGAATCATAAGTTTATTTACAAACAAAAAATATAGTGGGAGCTTTCGGACCGCGGTCCTTCTTCAGCCAAGTTTTAATCTATACTGGATTTTAATCTAAGCCTTAATTCTTGTATACCTTATGTTAAGGTCTTTTATTAAGCGAAAGAACGCGATAAGGTAAAAACATATATTCATTACTAATTAAAAGACTACCCGTATGAAACAGATTCCATGTTGTTCTGTGCATGCCATCTCCGGCCGAACTGCCCTCGTCGTTTACTTCTCTCCGCAGGAAAGTTATCTAATGTCTATTATTAATCTATTATTTAATGTCTATTATTAACCTATTATTTAATGTCTATTGTGATCCCAACACCTTTTAGCTATACTATCAGAAAGTAAATTTTTAAATTAATTGCTTAAATATTTTATTGTTTTCATAATGTACTAAATAATAGACACGTTTAATGGCGTGTTTAAAATTTTACGATTTAAGTAAAGCTTCTTCTTGAAGTAAAAATTTCTAAAACAATCATCACTAGCCTTCGCTAGTTCATTTTCTTAAAGTAAAGGTAAAACCGACGTGTAGATTAAAACCCCATCTTGGTAACATAGCAGTCGTAGTTGCAGTCGGTTTTGTTTCGGTTACAATGGAAGAAATAAAACAAAATATTAAGTTCGGCTCTACGACGCTTTTAAGGTCCGATTATTCATGAAATCTGTGATTTAAAAGGGTCAAAAAGAAAAATCTACTTGAAACATGCAGTTTATGTAGAAAATCTTATCCAATAGAGTGTCTCGAAAATTTCGAGTTTTGAAAATACGTTTTGTTATTACAGTGTCGAAGAAATTCTTATATCAAAATACGAACTTGAAGACAAGGATTTATTTACTGATATTCCCGAAGTATATGATACTTTCTTTTAGCTTAACTTTGACTTAGCTAAACTTTGACTTAGCTAAACTTTGACTTAGCTATTTCTATCAGATGCAATTTTGCACTTCTATTTCTTCCATGAACCTATTTTTAATGCGCGTAGGAAATGGACATCTTTTTAATGCCACTTGATTACAGCCTATTGAGTCGAAACGAGAATTTCAATATCTCTCGTCTGAGTACCGTTTTTCGAAACACATGGACTTTCATCATGTCACCTGCTCCCCTTGCCATCACCAAATCAAGTTCAAATTTCTTGAGCATCCAAGAAAAGGTGAGTACTAACAGAAGTGAGATGAGACTAGAAGTATCGAGGTAACCAAATTTGTCACTCGGCGAAAGTGAATATTCTTGATAACACACCAACGGTTGGCCCTCTAGTAGCGGTTTCTGAATTTTCCCTCCAAAACGTGAGACGCTCGTGGCGGTAGACGGCCGAACTAGATTCAAGCACAGGCGTCAGTGTTCCGCGGCTTTAGGGTGAGGGGAAGGGGGTAGGAAATGTTTTTGGAACTCGACCAATTTTTTTTCTCTGTAGGGTAGGCGCGATTGAAGCGGCATAAAATCCTCAAATTTGTTCACTAGTGCCAGGATCTACTACCAATGCTAGAGCCCTTCACTTCTAGTCTCATCTCACTTCTGGTACTAAATATAACTTACAGAGAGATAGCCTTCGATAGTCCTGAAGTAATGTTGAAAATGTTAAATTATTAAATCTTTTGTCAGGTTGGCGTATGTTTTGTCGCATGCTTGATTGTGGTCTCACTGTTCATGTCCTTCTTTAAAACTAATAAAATTGCGAAGGAAGAAAAAACACGAGGAACTAATTTAAGAAGAATATTTTTCGAACACTTCAAGGACTATTTGTGGAATAATATGTTTCTCTTCTTTTTCGAGCGTAAGTATTGCCATTGCAATCATAATTATAACCTAGAGCCTCATAAAAATCAATGGACTTGTGTTACCGAGTCATTTACGTTGCAGCTTATTCCCGTATTCCGTTAATTGGTACGTGGAAGATAGTTTGCGCGTGTTGGCTTTTCTGCGTCATGTTTGTCAACATTGAAATCTCGAGTTACCTCAAGTCCGAATTCACGGAGATAAACTACGCCAAAATCGAAACTGTGCAAGATCTGATCGAACAACGTGGGAAATTTAAGATAGGAGTTATGCAAGGAGGCTTGGAACAGAGATTCATACAAGAAAAGGTACCTTTGAACTACTTATACTTGTATCAAAAATTAATGACTTCTTTCCTGCGAAGTATATTCGAGAGATTTTTTATGACTCCCTCCGGTGCTTGGATGCCGGATTAATAGACATAGAAGGGAAACGTTTAGGCATGGTGAGTGGTTTGTGTAGCCCAGTAAGAAAAGTACAGTTGTATCAATGGACCCTGCGAGACATTTCGTTGTTTGAGTTGGAGGTGGGAGATAAAACCATTCCTAGAGCCGGTATTAGCCTTGGGAGTATTCGGAACATACCCTTGCCTTTGCGCAACAGCTATTGGGGATATTTCAGGAATTCAGGAGCACTTTGATAGATGGGACAAAATGTTTCAACCATCCTTACGGATACTTTAAGCAGTTTGTGTAACATAAAAGGGTACTATACTTTCCAGGAGAAGTCATTAACTTGCGACTTAATTGGTAGTTATAAAATGTGTCGAGGAATAGACAAAAGTATTTTCCTCACGTCACTAGGTGAAAACTAAACGTTTCTTAGAAAACTAGAAGAGTAAGTAAAACGTTTGAGCGCTAAAACCCCGAAAACAAATTCAATTCAATGACCTGACTGACTGTCTCAAGAAGAAATATACCATAAAAAGCATCAATCGTGAGATTTTAGGTTTCTACTCTTACGCCGGTGTCAGTGGGCAAGTAAGCCTCACTCCTTTTCATTTTCGTCATTGCTCTGCTCATTCCTATTGGATCCCGTGAGGATAGGTCATACAGACGCGAATGACGTATTCCGACTAGAGAAAAAAAAAACCTCGAGCAAAGTAAACATAAAATGGTGGCTGCCCGCGGTGCTGAAACGGTACGCCAGTTGTTTTTAATTGCCATTAACAAGTTAGTTAAAGATTTTGAACCTAACTTGATGGATTTTGAATATGTGTCTCTACGTGAAAATCGTTCTATAATTATTTCTAAATCGAATCAGGTGTACTATACTTACGATTTCATAAAAGAGTTCCAAAAACCAAAGCCAGGCTTAACGAAAAGGTAAAAGGGATAGATGGTGGAAAACATAGAGTTAGATAAAGTTTTAAAGGCGAATGCATACATACGCCGCTGAGCCGTTGCCGCTCTCCGTTGTCGCCGGCGCGCATGCGCTAAACCATCTCGGTTCATGCCGCGCCGTGCTCCACTTGCCGCTCGTGAGCCCTGACGAGAATAGGATATTTTTCTATTTTCGCCGAAGGTAACGGAACGGCGGAGAAGCGCAATCCAATCACGACAGTTTAGACGATCACGTGGTTTCTTTTGAAAGCAGACGAATATATTATTTATATAATATATATTATTATTATATATATTTATTTATATATATTATTATTATATATATTTATTTATATATATTATTATTTTACATAATATATATTTATATATATTATTATTATATATTTATTTATATATACATTTTTATTTTATATATATATATGTATATTTTATTACATAATTACATGCGGTCCGTATATAGTGTATAATATGGATTTGGAAATCTCCTTGTTGCCGCCTCTTGAGAAATATACCTTTAAGACACTTGGTTCTCTCTCTCTCTTGTTTATATTATTAACAAGTAAAGTTAATAATAATTTTCGTCGTCTCAAGAGCAATAAATGGGAATCCATTTTACCCAAGTATTCGTCTGCTACTGGGTTTCATTATATTTTGTGCCTACAACGCCACATATATCTATGGAAATCGGTGGCGTTGGTGCTAGCGACGCGTCAAACCAAACTGTAGGTGTGCATGATTTTCCGCTGACGCGCTCCGTTGGCCGTTGCCGCTACCGTTCCGTTTACCGCTCCCAAACCCATGTATGCATCCGCCTTAAGTCCTGCCTCCGTTTTCACCCCCACCCCAGCTATTAAAGGGGATTATCGACTATCAGGCGACGGTATACGGACTAAATACCCCCAAGACAAAAGACCCCCGGTCATAATCCCCCCATTTTTAAAAACGTACAAAATCCCCCGGTCATTTTCCCCCCATCGTAGTTAAGAGTACAAAATCCCCCCACCCTCTAGACAAAATCCCCCCACCCTCTAGACAAAATCCCCCACACTCTAGACAAAATCTACCCACCCTCTAGACAAAATCCCCCACGCTCTAGACAAATTCCCCGGTCATAATCCCCCGACAATAAAAAATACAATATCAATATTATCTAAAACACTGGAAGCCTCAGCGATCTGGTGGCGTAGTTAATTAATTAGCTGGCACCTTTTCCAAAATATTTTCCTATTAATTAGCTGGCACCTTTTCCAAAATATTCTCCTATTAAATAGCTGGCACCTTTTCCAAAATATTCTCCTATTAATTAGCTGGCACCTTTCCAAAATACTCTCCTATTAATTAGCTGGCACCTTTTCCAAAATATTCTCCTATTAATTAGCTGGCACCTTTTCCAAAATATTCTCCTATTAATTAGCTGGCACCTTTCCAAAATATTCTCCTATTAATTAGCTGACACCTTTTCCAAAATATTCTCCTATTAATTAGCTGGCACTTTTTCCAAAATATTCTCCTATTAATTAGCTGGCACCTTTTCCAAAATATTCTCCTATTAATTAGCTGGCACCTTTTCCAAAGTATTCTCCTATTAATTAGCTGGCACCTTTTCCAAAATATTCTCCTATTAATTAGCTGGCACCTTTTCCAAAATATTCTCCTATTAATTAGCTGGCACCTTTTCCAAAATATTCTCCTATTAATTAGCTGGCACCTTTTTCAAAATATTCTTCTATTAATTAGCTGGCACCTTTTCCAAAATATTCTCCTATAAATTAGCTGGCACCTTTTCCAAAATATTCTCCTATTAATTAGCTGGCACCTTTTCCAAAATATTCTCCTATTAATTAGCTGGCATCTTTTCCAAAATATTCTCCTATTAATTAGCTGGCACCTTTTCCAAAATATTCTCCTATTAATTAGCTGGCACCTTTTCCAAAATATTCTCCTATTAATTAGCAGGCACCTTTTCTAAAATATTCTCCTATTAATTAGCTGCCACCTTTTCCAAAATATATTAGCGACCAACAAAGGTATGCCTTTTCCAAAATGTTATTTTTTACATTTATTGGGGGGAATGTGTCCTAGGGCTGGGGGGAATTTGTCCTAGGGCTGGGGGTATTTTGTCTTCATCATCCATTCGGGGGAAATTGTCCGGGGGATTTTGTCTCCTACCTGAGGGGATTATGTCTTTTTCTTCTCTAATGGGGGGATTATGTCCGGGGGATTATGTCCAGGGGTATTATGTCCTACATTCTCAGGCGACACCGGACGCAATTTTATGCTTTCTTATGGTACATTTCTTCTTGTTGTCTAACTGAAAATTATAAACGTCCGTACAATCCGCCGATATAATTTATTTAGTATACTGCTTTTCTTCATCCCATGCATCGTGACAATTTGACTTTTTATGTCCATCTTACTGCCAATTTGGCAATTTGCTGTATTTCCAGAGTTTAACAGATTCAAGCTTTGCAATGTTGGACGAGATTCTGCAGGACGAAAAATATGGTCGTCTAGTGTCGGTTGAGGAACTTGCCCTCGGGAACGTTTTCGAAGACATTCGAGAAAGGAAACTGGTCTTAATCTCCGGCTCTATCATCGTCTTGAGCCTCATGACTCACCGATTTTACGATAGAGAAAACCTCTACTATTTTAAAGAGATCTACTTTACGTCACCCCCCATCGACAACAGCTACGCGGTTAATCTTTACTCGAAACACTTTGCCGGAACACCCCAGGCTAGAATATTCAATAAAATGTGAGCATTCCCCAAGGAATTTTACGATTCTTTCGTATTGACTCAAATCAATATTAGACGATTTAGTTTGTCAGCTGCCAGGATTGCAGTTGTCAGATATTTAATATTCACCTTCTTAGTTCGGAGATTAGAACGAAAACGTCCTACACATCATCATTAAAATATTATCTGAAATCTTAAAAAGAACTAAAACACTGAAGCAATGAAGATTTTACCGTCTGCAGATGCTTATCAGTAAAAAGCAATTATTGAAATTCTATAGGGAAATAATTTTGTTACTATACTCCTTTCGACTTAATGACGTAATATTTTGGATTCCCAAGCTTATGCTGTTCTTTGAGGTTAAATAGTGATAAAAAACTACTAAGAAGCAAATTCCGCACAAATTATTTTTTCTCTAGATTAACAATTGTACTTAACTGAAACAAATAAGCTTGTTAAGCATAACATAAAATTATTTTTGCTCAGGTTGAGAAATGCTTTCGAACAACGCTACGGAGACAAGATAGCCTGGCCTGTGTACTTCACTTTTGGGTTCTTGAAATGGACTGAACCTGTTACAGAGAGCACCAACCTGAGCTTCGAAGGATCCAAAAGCGTCTTTCTTCTCTACATCATAAGAAACATCATCGCCATTACTGTTTTTGCCATTGAATATTATACCGTTCAAGTTTACAATTTGTGCTTCAAGTAATATTATAGCAGTATGGTGTTTAACCTTCGATTGTGATTATATAAAATCAAATTATTGGTATTTCACTCATAATTTAAGTGCATCGAAGAAAATTATTCGTGCATATTTTTATTAGCTTAAATGAAACGTTTGACTGACTGGTTTGTTGGTCTATGTTCAACAGAAAGGGATTTAAAACACGTTGAATATTGCAATAAACGGCATTTTGATTTTTTCTGATGGTTTTTCATACTTTCATGAAATACTTAATTCATATTGCATATGTAACCAGAAGCCGATTAGGCTTTACACATGAAGTACGTAAAACGTGCCCTGGGAGAGCTACACGAAATTCTCTAAGCTCCAAGGAAAGAACCTCCCCTTACGCGGCGGAACATAATTCAGTAACGCGGCTCCTGCGCATCTTTGTGATCCTTCCGCCTTAAGAACCGATTTACCAGGTACATAATTTAGGGAACTACTATAAAGACTGAGTAGAGTGTCTAATTTTCGAGTCTACTATTATTCGCAGAGCTATTTTTCTGGTGAAATTTAAAAAATTCTTATTATATTTAGTTGAAGACTTATTAAATGACTCAAAAGTTTTCGAAACTTGAGCTTTAAAACGTTGAATATAATATAAAGACTAACGAACGATACCGCAAATAAGCCTTCCGAGCTTCCCGGTTATGTCGACGGCGAGGTCGAGTCGAGGTCCCATGCAAGAAAATAGTAATAGCCGTCACCGATTGGTCTGGCATTAAAGAGGTTATCTACGGTTAGGGGGCTTATGATTGGTTAAAAGCTTTTTTGTTCGTCTGCTTAAATTTTACTTCGGGAATGTCATGAAATCCATGGCCAAAGCTATGGAAAAGTGGGACTTGCGTACTTTATGTGTGAAGCATAATCAGCTTTTGATGTAACCAGCCTAAAAATAACTCTTTCAGTAAGAGCTTACCTATAAGAACTGAAAGGAAAGGATCATTACTTTTGCATGTTAATTTTAAATTAAAGGCCATGATATGAGTAGTTCGTGTTTCTCAATTAATTTTAGTTTATTATAAACTAAAAACGAAAATTAAAATGAATAGATATGAGGCGCCAGTACAGCTTTTTAGAACCTGTGACGCTTTAGTCGAATTAATATAATTCGACGTAGGAGAGTGCAGGAACATGAATTAGAACCGGAGTATACGCTAGAGGAGCTTGAACGATCCTGAAACCGTTAGCAAGCCTTTCGGTAAAAACCGGGGCTCTGATGCACTGTGGCGGCCTAGTCGGAGATAGAACCTAGCTGTTTGCCCCTTTCTTGTCATTGGACGTTATGCTAGCGAATCAAAACTCGATACACATACGACATCACAGTATCTTTAAATTATTATAAAAATGACACTAAAATGAATGGGTTATTTGGTATGTTAGAAATAATAGAATAGAAGTTTATTGTGCATAAAAAGAATCACGCAGGATTCACGGGATGATACACAGTAAATTGGTATTTACATGGATTAGAATATATTTACAGAAAAATGAGGAAACAATAAAAAATTAAACAGAGCAAAGTACAGATTACAATATTCAATAATTGATAAAATTGTCAGAATTTGAATCTATGTACAGTAATTTCAAAAATCATTAAAATGTAAACAATTCAAAATGTAGTTCACAAAATTGAATAGAAAAAATATCAAAAATATCGTTGAATTTATTTCAAATGTTTTGCATCCGAATTAAGGGGTGTAAACTATTATGTGTTATATAAAAGGTGGAGCGGTGACGCGAAGCCTGATGGACCTGAAAGTTCAATTTTTCTAAAAGGGCAGGTAAGTACAAAAAGTGGTGGATGAGTTTATTAACAATAATAATAATATAATAATTTAAGACTATAATTCTTTTCGCTGCTATTTTCCTATTTTTTTGTGTAATACTACATATTTAAAAAAGGTTTTCAATATACCTAGTAAGGTTTTCAATAATAGTGGTTATTTAAAGATCTCGTATATTTCTTTAGTGTTTTCTCAAATATTGGTAGGCATACTGTACTGTGTTACGTAAATAAACAGGAAATTAAAATGCCCTCCCCTTCTCAAAACGTACCAAACAAATACGAAAATCTCGTTTTGCGTGACTGTTTTATAGGTTTTCAGAATTTCCTAGTGTTTTATGTGTAGCGGTGCAGCAGAGCATGAATTTTCTATGGGGTGATAATTACACTTTCGTGGAGTTAAATGAAGATAATAGCTTTTTGAAGTTTTATTTGTTTATAACTTAATTTAATGGCGTAGGCAAAAATCCAATAAAACACGTCTCGCTTTTTGGCGTCTCGCGCGCTGTAGGCTTTAGGATCATGAGAGTGAAGCCAACTTTAGCTTGTTTGTGTGTAACGGGAATCTTACGCCTTTTAATATTTTCTTCGAGTGAGAACGGAACGAATGAGGAATATCTAAACGTTCTTGAGTCATAATAACTACAACAGCGAACTAGTAAACCTTGAGTTAATTTTTAAATAATAATAATAAGTCCTGCTACTTCATGGATTTCAATAGTCCCGGAATGAATTAGTTGTTACGGCTGAAGAAGGACCACTGTTCGAAAGCTCCCGGAATTAATTTTTAAGACTTTTAGTTTGAATAAACTATTGAAATCCATGAAGTAGCAGGACTTATTATTATTATTATTAAAAAATTAACAGTTAAATCACCACGGAGCGGAATTTTAATATTTATAAACCTTGAATTAAATTGGTTAAACCAAGAAGTTATATCTAGTATCTCAGAGAGAAGGTATACATTCTCCAGATTTCCAGCTTTATCTCCAGTCCAAACGTAGGTCCGCAGTCAATCCCCGTCTCTAAATTACAACCAGCATCTCATTGGTTCTTGAAAACTCACGTCAGCGCGACGACGCGAGTGACGAAAATTACAGTCATATTTTCCGACTGGGGAGAGGCGAAATAGCCCGGCGCCTCCTTTTACGTCCCCCCTTGTATTTTGAAAGGGGGACTGGGACTATGGCGCGCGAATACAAAGGCATCTTATACCTTCTCTCTGAGATACTGATATAACTTCTTGGTTAAACTAAAGCCTAGTACACCGTGCGGGTAATTTCAAGAACTAAAGGAAAAATAACTAATATGTGTTTTCAAAGCGAACTTTAGTCAAAGAATAATGAAGATATACGGAAAAAACAATATTAGATGTAAAAAACTGTCCACCTTTATAATGCGTAGTTGTTGCTGGTCAAAAGTAAGCTCAATTTGCTTTAAATAGAATTACTTTGGTTTTGTGGATGGATATATGGGCATTGATCTTTTCAGAAAAAGATCTTTGCGGCCTCATTAAAAGTGGCTCAATATTTGTTTTGAAGCTGACCAATAAAAGGTTCGATCACCATAATGGTCATCATCTAAACCTCTAGGGCACTTCTGGTGTTGCGGGAATGATAAAATTTGGCATACTAGTAGGACTTAGCATACAAAGAAAGGAAAAAGTCCCAAAAGCGGGAATTTTCCCCTGTTAGCCCCTGAAATGGGGGTTTTATAATTTAGATCCCCTCGTAATAAGACATTATAATTTAGATCCCCTCGTAATAGGACATTATAATTTAATTTTTTCGTCTTTTAATATTAATATTTTTTACTAATATGATTTTTTCGTATTGTAAAATTTATGTTTTTTACTTAATGTTTTAGTAAATAAATTTTTTACTCATTTCCTTTTCATTTTGTCTAAAATGGTTCTAAGCGTGTTTTGATTCATTTAGTTTTTCTTAAATCTATTCTGTTGATTAAAAGTGTTACTTGCCACAATATAGTGTTCTTCGAATAGAAATACGGTTAACAAATGTGATTATAGTGTTCTTCGAATAGAAATACGGTTAACAACTGTGATAAATGTGGTAATGTGGTAAAAGTCGATTTAAGAAAAGCCAAGTCAGAAAAACATTCTTCAGAAGTTTTAAGTCGAATAAAATGTTGGTTCACCTGGAGATAATAACTTGGCCGTATTTTAGATCTCACTTCTTTTTACGGCCAAACAACTTGGCATATTTTTACAGAGTTGTTTTTGTTGGGATTAATTCGGATGTGAAGTGAAATGAGTTTATAGCAAGTTGTTAAGAGATTTTAGAAATATACTTAAATTTTCCTAGTCTGGGGTTGTGCTTTAAACCGTACACCGATATATAATTTGTGACGGGATGTTTGCTTCAATTCAGCTATTGTTTACTTAGTTGAGAGCCATTTGCTGTTCAGATCAGATGACATTTTCAGAAACACTTTCGGATCTCATCTTATCTGAGATAAAAACGATGTTGTAGACCGTTGAAACAGATATCTGTGGTATCGGACGAAGTTTTGGATTTAAACCTATTAAGAATGTAAATGCTTGCAATGTATTCAAAACCTATATACTTAAAAAAGAGTTCTTATTTCCGCTTTCAAGGGAGATTGAAAGGATTATAAGATTAAACATTTGATTAAATAATTTATTTAACAATTACAATTATAACAGAAGTAAAGATTACGGGTAATCATTTTAGAACAATTAAAGATAACGCATCGAGGGACTATTCACTCAAAATATTACATCTTTTGAGCGTTAGGCATATAGAGGTAATCATTTTAGTGCAGTTAAAGGCTTCTCAAGTTCGCATCGAGGGGCTACACACTCACATTTTCCATTAGTGTTGCACTAACACAATTGCAACAGAAGTTAATAAAAATTTGCTATTTAATTTAAAACTATTTAAGCTAGAGTCACCAAAGTAAATCTTTACAAAGCTTCAGTATGAACCGCTGACAATCGAATTTTGCAATTCGAGTACTAAGAACTGGCGATTCTAGTTCAGAGAATTTTAAATTAAAATCGAAGAATAGTAATTATGCTTTAAAAATTCGCAATACTATTTCAATCGCTACAACTAACACACTAAATTTATTTTCAAAACATACCGTGATGTACTATCTTATTTAGTTTTCCTGTATCTAGTTCAGGGTTTGTTTTCATTACTTCAAAACACCAGACTTCCCCTTAAAGCGATCCGATTGGGTTATGGGTTAATTCTCCTTTTATTATAGAAAAAAATATACATGAACGAAATGAAAAACGTATTGGAGATAATAATAAAGGGGGGCACGTAAGTAATAAAGTCGTATCATACACATCGATTACGGAGACATTACTAACAAGGTTAATAACAAAGGTGCGCCAATAGCTTATGACGGCAAACATAGAAATGTGAACGCAGTTTTTCTCCATAAGTAGAATTATAAGTTGGTGAAAGTGCACTTTATAAAATACGATAAAGGGTAAGAATTGCCAATGCTTAACCTAATGGAAAAGAAAGTAGTACTCTGAATTCATATTTGTTTTCGGAGAAGAAACAAAGCGTATCCAACTGTTCCTAAATCAGAAAATATTTTGGTTTAAAGAGTGGTTCGTAGACTTATTCATCTACATAACAAGCCTCGTATATTTCTTCCAATATCTGATCGGAGCCTCCGAAATGAACTAGGCCCATGGGTGTCGCGAGGCGAGAATATTTTTATAACCAATTTAGTTCGCCGTGGTTTTACGCTTGGGGGCGGTTATAGTACCGTAAAATAAACAAAGTTGAACCCCGTGACCCTGTCGACTGCTTAAGTATTTGGGCCAAGGTCGCGGATTGTAAGTTTACGTTTTTATTACTCTTACTGAATTATTTTAATTGAAATGATTTATTTTGTTGTCATCAATACAATCTAACCGAAAGATTCAATAAAAAGTGAATAGCCCCAAAAACATTTACGTTAATTTTAGGATGAAACTTTTCTCTATCATAAAAATGTTATGACTGACCCCTAAAATATCAACGATAATTTAAGGAAGACCCCTGTCACAACGGTAATATAAGCGCCATCTCGTACACATATATGGTGAAAATATTTTCCTTAACAAACTGGATATATCCCCACATAAAATTTGACATGCATGGGCCTAGTTCATTTCGGAGGCTCCGATCTGATCTGATAAAGGCAGGTTTCTATGTCGGAAACACCAGCTGCAAGTTTCGGTTGGACGAAAAACCATCAGTTTTTGTTTATGGTAAACACACGACATATGTTCCCTTTCAGATACCAATCCTTCCACTGCAATAGATTTTGGAGATCTGGCACAAGCTGCGGACGTTCCCTGTCTCCTTAGTTCTAGAACTTCCAAGTCTAAAATGGAAAACGGCAACCGAAAAATTCGAATTGGCATCATTGAGGTAAGAAGAATCGATCTGTTTATGCACTGCCTCCTTTGCGTATCAGGAGAATTGAAAGGTTATTTAAGTATACGATAGTGAAATCCACGAGTACGATAGGAAGTAATTTGTACCTCTCCAAGTGACGAGTTATTACACTGGACGTTCGCAGTTGGCAAATCGGAACAAACTTATTTGTAATATCCGGGCCGCGTTCGCAGATCACAGAAAGCAATATTGGCTTCCACTCCATTATCATCTTTAGGATTAAGCTGAACTCGGCGATAAGCTAGGGTTGTGAGAAACGTCTATAGCCTCCCAATGATGTGGCTTCCACCAAAGGTACACGCAATTGCGCTATTTCTCATTACTTATCGGGAAACGCCCAAGTTATGTACACTAAATTTCCAAAAATTGTCAAAAAGGCGCGTATTCTTGGATACAAACGTCAACAATAGTTAGGCCTATGTTAAAAATGATTTTAGCAATAACGTTTCTTAAGTTAAATTACTGACGATCGGAATAATTAACATCAACAGGAAAAGATTTAATTTTAAGTAGGAATGGAGAACGGTTAGTATTTACTTCAGTCCGACTCATAGCCTAGTATAGAGCCCCTCCCTCCATCACGTAACGAGAAGTTTAAATTATCTTATTAGTATTAGCTCACTTAAACTACGTTTTGATGACGTTACTGACGGGGACGGCGAAAAATACGTAGTTCCGATTTATCTCTGTCGCTATCACTCGCCTCTTATTTCATACCCCTCCGTCCCATGGAATGGGGTCCGGGACTTTGACGCGCTCACATTACTCTGTTCTCCATTCCTACTTCCAAAAAATCTATCCCTGATATCAACTATATTTATTTTATTATTTAACAAAAACCACATGGGTAGGTAGATAGCCTTTGTCTTTACTCGTAGAGGTTCATTTTGGTCTCCCAACTTGTTTTTATTATTTGTCAGGAAACATTACTTCTGGAAATCACTAGAAATGTCATTCGAACAGCGAAGGAAATATTTCAAACCTTTGGAAATGTTAGGTAAAAAGATTACAAGTTTATTTTATCAAGGATGATGATATAATTACCGTTCGTTTTTTTACAGCGTCGAAGAAATTCTTATATCGAAATACGAAGTTGATGACATGGATCTATTTACTGATATTCCCGAAGTATGATATTTAGATGCAAAATGTTATTATTATTATTAATTATTTTAAACGCGCATAGAATATGGACATGTTTCTTGTTCCGCTCGATTACACCCTCTTGAGTAGATCCAAGAATTTTAATATCTCACGTCTGAGTACCGTTATTCGAAACACTTGGACTTTCATCATGTCACCCGCTCCAATTGCCATCACGAAATCAAGTTTAAATTTCTTGAACATTCAAAAAAACGTGAGTACTTTAAACTTAAAAAAAAGAGGAAATAGAACAAACAATTGCAATTAATACTCAAATACTTGCATTCATAAGCGCGATGAAAGGAGACGCGAAAATTATTCCAGTAGATTTGTTTTATCGTTGATTTACTCATATCATAAGTTTATCATGCCTCTAAGTACACAAATATGGGTTACGACTGGGTATCTTCCGCAGGCTACTGTGACGTGAGAACTCGTATAGCGCTAAGATCCAAAGAGAGAAAACTTTGAAATTCCTGTCGCGGTGCAGCCACCAAACGGTCGAGACGATTACTAAATGGGTCACATGAAAAAAATCATCCAATGAAATAAAGGAGATTTTTTTAGTTTCGCATAAGGGGGGGGAGAAGAATTTTACTTAAGCAACCGCAAAATTCCTCTCTCTCTCTCTCTCTCTCTCTCTCTCTCTCTCGTGAGATAGTGGCGGTTTCAGTTCTGAAACATTCCAAAAAGGATGAAAGAACCGCTAGCCTAGACAGTACAATTTTGTATTGAAGTTGAGGTGATAAATGATACGAGGAGAGTAAGGTAGCCAGACAAACACTATTGCCGTAGAAGTAGCAGCCATATCTCTACTTAGTGGCATGATAAACTTATGCTCATGTTAAGAACAAAGCATATTCAGTATCCCGTAACACGGGCCACTAAACTAAGAGGACATTTCAGCTCTGCTATCGGGCGGCGCTCAAGCTAAACGGATTTTACTACTGTCGCCTCTAGCGGTAATTTTTAAAAAGCGGAATTATACCCCATTTCGGTAACAAGGCGAGTGAGGCCGGAAAACAGTATTTTTAGACTAAGTAGTATTGAGTAAAGCTTACCATCTGTCTTTTTAAGCCATAGCTGACTTTGAAAAAAAATAGTCTTTTAAATGTTTAGAACACAGGTACGTATTAGGTCCAATGTCATCTACTGTAAATCCGTTCTTATACTTTGCTAGCCAGTTTACCCATTGATCGCAATATACTTGTTTAGTTTTATGTTTGGGAAAGGGTATAAACTAAACTTCTTGCATATGAGGCTTAGTGCTGTAGCAACTATCGCTGTTGCAGTTATAGGGTATAAACTAAACTTGCATATGAGGCTTAGTGCTGTAGCAACTATCGCTGTTGCAGTTAGGGAATACACAATAATTTACACCCATTATAAAAAATAGAGTTAAATTAAGAAGTAAACGTCAAAACTAAAAAGCGAGACAGGCCTAAAGCTATTATAATAATATAAGCAGAAGACAGACTGGCAGAGTAATTAGTCTATTGTACGGTAGATGACGTTGCGGTACGTGTTACACGTTCCGGTTCGACCCCCTTTTTCCCTCCTAACTCACATAGATGCCCGTTTCTTTGAAGAGCCAAACCGTTCGTATAGGCAAAGCTAGAGCTGAAATGTCCTCTTAGTTTAGTGGCCCGTGCCCGTAAAAACCTATCATAATATGAGGGATGAACCTCTTTGGCGAATTTAGTGGCTCTCACTTGGTACAATGTTCGAAAAACGTTAATCTTTGACGTTGTAGCCTCTCGATAGCCCAATGAACGAATTTTAGGGCATTAGAGTAGCCATAACAATTTTGTGAAGAACTATGAGTGCAAGGTATAATTAGTCAATATTGCCAATAGACGCTCTTACTTCTTGGTAATAGATGAAAAAGATGTTGAAGATCTTTAATGATCAAGTTTTTTTGGTCAGGTTTGCGTATGCTTTGTCTTGTGCTTAGTTCTAGTCTCAGTGGTCATGTCTTGGCTCACCACCGTTGAAATCGCAAATAGAAAGAAACAACTATGGTCTCGTGTAAGAAGAACTTTTTTCAGACACGTTGAACATCACATATGGAACAATACATTTCTATTCTTCTTCGAGCGTATGTATCGCCACTAAACAAACAGCTTCATTGCAAACTAAGAACACGATGAATCGTGTTATCAACTTATTTATGTTGCAGCTTACTCTCGTATTCCATTGATTGGCAAGTGGAAGGTAGTTTGCGCGTGTTGGCTTTTCTGCGTCATGTTTGTCAACATCGAAATCTCGAGTTACCTCAAGTCCGAATTCTCGGAGATAAGCTACGCCAAAATCAAAACTGTGCAAGATCAGATCGAACAACGTGGGAAATTCAAGATAGGAGTTATTCAAGGAGGCTTAGAACAGAGATTCATACAAGAAAAGGTACCCCAGAACTACATTTTCAAAAGTAATCCAACGGTCCGCCGACTACTTTACAGGCCAAACAAAAAATCAAAAATTATAGTCTGGAAACCCTATGGAGAACTGGTCTTACTTCTTTGTTGTGTAGGCAACGCTGTTAGCCAGCTTCTTTATCAGTTCCTATCACACCACGCCCTCTTCTGTGACTTGGTGTGTGATTTGAGTTACCTAATGAGAAACAATCCAAGAACCGCTGTTTCAATAGAGCAAGCAAGACATTCTGACATTAACTTCTGATTCTGATCAAAGAATTGGTGTTCGGCTTCAAATCCACCGTTTGTTTTCAACTAAAGAAATTCAAAAAGCCGGAGTGTAGGTACATTTCTAATATAGTGACTAACAAATATGAGTACTAAACTTCTCAAGATAGAAGTCAATAACTCCTGGATTAATCAACAGAAAAATTTACCAGTAGTGACTAATTATAATACTAAATCTTCAAGCGCAATTAAGCGTTTTGCAGGATCGGCTTTCTTAGTAGAAAAATAACAGTCCATGAAGCCAACGTAGAATAATTACTTGTTCATGCCAATTTGCTGTACTTCTAGAGTTCAACGGATTCAAGCTTCGCTGTGTTGGAGGAAATTCTCCAGGATGAAAAATATGGTCGTCTAGTGTCGATTGAGGAACTTTCCGTCGGGAACGTGTTCGAAGCCATTCAAGAAAGGAAACTGGTCTTAATCTCCGGCTCTATCGTCGTCTTGAGCCTCATGACTCACCGATTTTACGATAGGGAGAACCTCTACAATTGGAAAGAGAGCTACTTTACGTCGCCTCCCATCGACAACAGCTACGCTGTTGCTCTCTACTCGAAACACTTTGCCGGAACACCCCTGGCTAAAATGACTAATAAGTTGTTAGTTTTTCCAAAGAATATTACGATTTTTTAGCGACACACCTCCTAGGCTTATAACGCTTTAGTTTGGAGACATCAGGTGAGAACGATCACCTTTTACATTTCTATTAATGGATCACTCCATTAATTACTTACAGAGAAACCAACACACAGGGGGAGGCCACCATCTTACGCGACTGTAGTATAGGAATGTCAACTTCACGAAAAAAACTGGTTTTGGTTAGCCGATTAATTTAAAAGGCCGGTTTAACCAATCCAAAAATCGGTTTTTATCCGGCCGTTTCTGATAAATGTTGAAAAATAGTATAAGACCACATATTAGTACCGATTAGGTAATATCGATAGCCGTTAACTAATGCCGTTTCCCATTGGCCAATGGTAAATTAATCCATAGATGGAGTAAAGGGGTGGCGTTTTCACAGCACTATGTGAACCCTTTGTCAGTTACCATAATGAAGTTGACAGATCTCTACTCCTTTTAGTCCCTACCAGCATATTTTGTTGTAAATTAGAGATAATACCGGTTGTGTTTTTTATCTATATCCAGATTATATTTTCTATACTTGTGTTTTTTATGCATCGCGGTCATTCTTGTAATCTTTATTTTTTATCGCGATGCCTTAACTATATAACCGGATAACATTCCGATAACGGTTGTCAGTTGCCTGTGGTCAGTTCACAGTTGATCAGTTCCCAGTTATCTGTTCTCAGATATCAGTTGTCAGTAGCGTTCCCGGAAATTAACTAAAATGTTTCAATTAAATTAATAAAGAGTTAATAACCAGTTAAACCCAGAGTCGTTCTTGCGTCAAACAACAACAGGTTATGGGCCCAGCACGCTTCCACTGCGCAAAGGTTTAGAAGTCATAAGAAGTTCAACGCCGGGAAGATTATCCTTTAAGGTGCGGAGTCAGACATAGAATGGCCGGAAATCACCTGGGACGAATCGAGACGTTAACTAAGGATAATTATGATACCTGGAAAATGCAAGTGGAAGCCCTGCTTCAAAAGAACGATCTTTGGGAGTACGTAGATGGAACTTCAACGAGGCCAACTCTGGTACGGGGAACGGAAGGCAACGCCCAGGCGGTCGCTACCTGGGACAGTAATGATCGGAAAGCAAGAGCGGACCTAATCTTGTCGATCAGTCCGTCGGAGTTGAAGCAAGTAAAGAATTGCACCACCTCACGGGAACTATGGAAGAAGCTCGAATCCATCTACCAGTCCAGTGGACCTGCCCGGAAAGCCACGCTGCTGAAGAAACTGACCCTCAAGAAAATGAAGGAGGGAGAAGATGTCCGGGATCACGTCCGAGAATTCTTCGATGCAGTAGACAAGTTGGCTGACATGGGAGTAGCTGTAAACAACGACCTACTGGCCATTATGTTGTTATACAGTCTACCAGAATCGTACGAGAACTTCCGGTGCGCAATAGAGTCCAGGGATACGTTACCTGATCCAGAAGCCTTGAAAATAAAGATCCTGGAGGAATCGGACGCCAAGCAATCTAAAGAAGACGAACCCGTGCAGAATGCGATGATGGGCAGTAGGGGTAGAGGAAGAGGTTCACGTGGACGAGGAAGCACGACCTTCAAGTACAAGTGTCATGGATGCAGGAAACCCGGCCACAAGGTAGCCGATTGCCCCGACAGAAACCATGGTTCAGGCATAAGAACCAGAAAGAAAGAAAACGCCCATCATGTACTGGCAGAAAATTTGGCCAAGGAAGAATTCGCATTGCACCTGAAGGCTTATCACGATTCCTGGTGCCTGGACAGCAGAGCCACCTCACATATGACTCCCAGCAGAGACTGCTTCAACGTTTACGAAGCGACCACGAAATATTTAAACCTGGCCACTGCAGAGTCAACGAAGATACGAGGTGTTGGCGAAGTAAAAGTACCCGCAACGAATGGCAGTGACAATCGAATTCTTCGCCTGGAACGAGCCCTTCATGTCCCGGATTTAAGAACAAATCTCCTATCCATTGCCAAGATGACAGACAAAGAACGTGAGGTCACATTCAAGAAGTCGCAGGCCTGGATTGAAACGGCAACCGGGGAAGTGATTGCAGTTGCTGACAGAGTTGGAGACCTTTATTTCCTGGGAAAGGCTGAAGAATCGGTCCGTGCAGTGCAAGCGGAAATAAAGCCTAGAAGCAACCTGGAGAACTGGCATTTCCTACTCGGTCACTTGAACGAGAGAAGTTTAAAGGAAATGGCCCGGAAGAATTTGGCTACGGAACTCAACATTGAAAAAGATGGGAGCCTGGGATTCTGCCAAATCTGTATCAAAGGAAAGCAATCGAAGGAGCCGTTCCCGAAAACCGAAAATAGCCGAACCTCGCATGTCCTCGAAATAATATACTCTGACATATGCGGGCCGATGAGAGTAACGTCGATGAGCGGAGCCAAGTACATCGTCGTTTTCACTGATGAATATTCCCGGTGGAGTGAAGTCAGCTTTCTAAAACACAAGAGCGAAGTGTTGAAAGCCTTCAAAGAATTCAAGCATCGAGCTGAAGTGGAAACCGGGAGAAAAATCAAGATATTGCAGTCCGACAACGGAACCGAATACTGCAACAATGAATTCGACAGATTCCTGAAAGATTCTGGGATAAAAAGAAGACTCACCGTACCATACACCCCGGAACAGAATGGCATTGCTGAAAGAAAGAACAGAACACTCCTGGATATGGCCCGATGCCTGATGATACAAGCGCAACTTCCACCATCATTCTGGGCAGAAGCGATGGCCACGGCTAATTACATTCGAAACCGTTGTCCTTCCCGGAGCATAAATGGAGAAGTACCATTTACCAGATGGACCGGAAAGAAGCCATCCCTGCAACATTTGAAGATTTTTGGCGACAAAGCTTTGATGTTGGACGAAAATAAAAGGAAGGGGAAGTTTGCAGCCAGGAGCAAAGAATGCGTTTTCATCGGCTATTCTCAAGTCTCGAAGGCCTATCGACTCTGGGTTCCGTCCAAGAAGCAAATCTACCGAAGTCGCAATGTCAAGTTCCTGGGAGAATTCAATAAACAAGGCGGATATGATGATTTCGTCACTCCAGAAGTCAACCTGAAATACGGAGGCAAAGCTAAAGGCGAAATCGAAATCCCGGCCACTACACACGCTGTAAAACCGCCAGGCAGAGAAGAATTCAAAGAAGTCAAAAAGGAGTTCAAAGATGAAACCCCGGAAGAACTTAATGCCCAGGAAAACGAGGACGTCTTCGAAGAACCCTCAGAAACCCTCGTTCTGAAGAAATGTCCTGGAAGACCGAAGAAAATAAGAACTGGAGTACCCGGACGACCGAAGAAATCGTTCAACATGATTCCGAGCGTCTCAGAAGAGTCTACTGAAGAGGCTACTGACGAGCAAGAAACCCTGTCCGATGAGTCAGCAAACCTAGCCATCTTATCAGAACCTTTGTCCATGAAGCAAGCCCTGGCTTCTCCGTACGCAAACGATTGGAGGAAAGCAGTAACGGAAGAGTTCCTTTCACTTATCAAGTGCGAAACCTGGGACATCGTTGACTGTCCGGAAAACCAGAAGGTCCTTGGAAATCGTTTAGTCTTCCGAACGAAGTACTTACCCAGCGGAGAAGTAGAGAAAAGGAAAGCCAGGCTCGTAGCGAAAGGTTTTGCCCAGAGACCAGGGATCGACTACCAAGAGACGTTCGCATCCGTCATTAGATCCAGCTCGATAAGACTGCTTATGGCCCTTGCTGTGGAAATCGGTTTGGAAGTCCACCAGATGGATGTCGTCACGGCCTATCTTAATGGCGAACTCGAGGAGGAAATATATATGGTCGTCCCGGAAGGATTGACAGAATCCCTCGAACAAATCGTCAAGTCAACCCGGTTCGACAAGTCAATCATTGCCAGAGCAAAGAAATGGACCAGCGACCTGGAAGAAGAGGGACATAAAGTCTGTCGTATCAAGAAATCCCTCTACGGCTTAAAACAATCGGGCCGCCAATGGTACAAGAAGTTACATCAAAGACTTTCGGAAATCGGAATGACACCATTGAAGAGCGACCCCTGCTTATACGTTTTAAGAGTCGCGGAAGATATTATGATCATTGGAGTCTATGTCGACGATCTGATCCTTGCAAGCAACAACCCGGATTGGATGACTGAAGTAAAGATTGAACTTGGGAGAAAAATCGATATGAAGGACCTGGGGCCAATCCATCACTGTCTCGGAATGGAATTTCACCAAGATTTAAAACAAAATACCATCCGGATTTCCCAAGCGAAATATGCAGAAACGGTCCTGAAACGTTTCAACATGCAAGACTCCAAAGCAATAGCGACTCCAATGGATGCCAACAACAAGTTGCAAAATCCGGAACACCCAGTAGCAGAAGACATCAGTCGTATTTCGTATCAATCTCTGGTCGGCTCTCTCATGTACCTGGTAGTGTCATCACGACCGGATATGGCGTATTCAGTCAGCGCATTGAGCCAGTTCAACACAAGTTATGACGAAACTCATTGGATTGCTGGGAAAAGAGTTCTAAGATACCTGAAGGGAACTCTTCATCATGGGTTGCTTTATCGGAAGACCGGATTGCCAATCCAGGGTTTCGTTGATGCAGACTATGGAGGCTGTCCGAAAGATAGGAAGTCATATACTGGATGTCTTCAAACTAGCCGGCGCTGCAGTATCCTGGGAAGCCCGGAAACAGCGAACTGTTGCCTTGTCCAGTACAGAAGCAGAATATATGGCAATGTCCGACGCAACCAAAGAAGCCATATATCTCAAGGGACTTCTCAACGAACTTGGAGTATCAGTTCAGGCGATCGAGCTGTACAACGACAACCAGGGTGCCCAGAAACTCGTTCATAATCCTGTTTTCCATGCCAGAACGAAGCACATTGATATCCGGCACCACTTCATTCGAGACACCTACGACCAGGGACATATAGCCTTGCGGTATCTACCAACAGAGGAAATGCCAGCTGACATCTGTACAAAGAGCCTGTTCCGTCCGAAGCACTTCTTCTGCGTCAAAGCCCTTGGACTGGAAATAATTGAATGACCACCCCCTGGATAGAAGATTGAAACCACCGATATTAAGAGGGACTGTTGTAAATTAGAGATAATACCGGTTGTGTTTTTTATCTATATCCAGATTATATTTTCTATACTTGTGTTTTTTATGCATCGCGTCATTCTTGTAATCTTTATTTTTTATCGCGATGCCTTAACTATATAACCGGATAACATTCCGATAACGGTTGTCAGTTGCCTGTGGTCAGTTCACAGTTGATCAGTTCCCAGTTATCTGTTCTCAGATATCAGTTGTCAGTAGCGTTCCCGGAAATTAACTAAAATGTTTCAATTAAATTAATAAAGAGTTAATAACCAGTTAAACCCAGAGTCGTTCTTGCGTCAAACAACAACATATTTAATCCCTAAAAAATGGAATGAACACGGTCTACTTAAATTTAAAATTATTGTTAAACTTTAAAAATTAACCTTAAATCACTGAGGCAATTCATATACGATGGTATAATTTGTTTCCGCTTATGTGGAAAGGTATAGAAGCCGCAAAACGCGCACTACTTACTTTTTGAGAAGGCTAGATATCGCTAGCAAAAACTACCAAAAACCAACGACAGCACCCAGTAATGTTCCCATAATGAAACGCGTATACTCTACCGAAATAAGTAAAATAAATAAGCATAATGTTTTATGATTATTGTTCAGGATGAGGAATGCTTTTGAACAACGTTACGGAGACAAGATAGCCATGCCCGTGTATTTCACACTGGAATTCTTGAAATGGACTGAACCGGTTTCAGAGAACACAGAGCTGACTTTCGAAGGAGCCAAAAGCGTATTTCTCCTCTACGCCACGGGAAACATCATCGCAATTATAGTTTTCATCATTGAATACACAGTTCAAGTTTACAATTTGTGCTTCAAATAACACAGTAGCAAGTGATATTGCAGTACGTTGTTTTAGCTTCGATGGTGATTATATAAACAAGTTGGGAAACCAAATTTTACGTCTCCGAATCGAGGGCTATCTATATACCCACTTAATTTACTGGATATGCAGCTATCGCTATTAATATATAAGCAACTAAACAGTCCTTGAAATTTTAAATAATAAATTATTCAAGTGTTATTAATAGTTCCAACAACTCAACTGGACTACCTACCCTCTCATGTACACCTCAATAATATTCTTATTTATCCGGCATGATTGTTAACGTTTCTCCATACTAAAGATATTGGCCGCTCAAAAAAAAGAACATGCAACAAAAATTGGAAGCATTTCCGATCATACCTTTAACCGCGGCGATCTAATTGCGGTCATGATTTACAAAAGAGAATTATGTTGTAATATGTGGTAATAAATAAACGGATTACTTTGCTTTAGCTTAGATTATTAGACAAAAAGATTATTATTAAGTTAAATGTGCAACCACTATCTTTCGTATCTCAACTCATACTGAAGACTGAATCACTTACTGTGATAACAGCCTTTCTCACTCCTCTACTCGATCATTAAAGTTCCACTCCTATCAGTAGGACTGTTCACGATCCGAGCTGAGCGAGCTTTTTAAAAGCTCGGCTCGGCTCGAGTCAAAAGAACGGCGACTCGATTTATATATGCATGATTAAAAAATATTGCTACTGCCAACGTCAACCTTGAGAACGACTATAAATGCCATCCCATGTTTAGAAATGTAGTGGTTCAGTAAAACCCGCTCGGTAAAATATGCTCAAGCTTAGAGACGAGAGATATTTCCCACGCTTTATTTCATGTAAAATTACAACGGAACGCTATTGGTAGAGAGAATAAAGACTAAAGGGAAAGCACTATATCAGTGACTAAGCTCTCGAGCCGGCTCGCGAGTCGTAGGGGCTCGATGCCTGTCGGCTCGACCATTAAAAAGCTCGCTCGTTAATTAATCGAGCCGCAAAAGTGGCGGCTCGGCTCGAACTCGGCTCACTCGTCACAAGCCCGAGCTGGCTCGAGCTCGTGAACAGTCCTACCTATCAGTGTCTACTCTTAATGGGTCCTAGATTCTTGATGTCTTATACCTGAGATAGGACGTTTCTCTCTCTTAGCATTTTGACTTCTTCATGCATGGCCTCTGCCCATTACAGGTTATCAGGTGAGTTTATCGCTTCGTCATATGATTGTGGAATCGTCACTTGCGTAAAATTAGCATCATATTGTTCCTCCGCGTTCGTCTTCGAAAAATTAAAATTTCGTTATGCCGATCTCTTGCTAAGTTTGTTTCAAATACTATTTCTATTCCGGTCTTGACCTTATGCGTTTTCGTTCAGAGTTTCGGAAATATTCATCAATTTGTCCTTTCGTTGCCCATGATTTTCTTTCTACTTCTTTCTTCCAGCCCTTAGGGAGTCCGCCCTGATTGTCTTCTGAACTACTACTTGATGTTTCTTCTGTTGTTGAGTCTGTTTCGTCTAGCTAGGTATGGTTTTCTTAACTTTTTTCTCTTCCTCATTGTGGAAAAATTCCAATCAAACAATTTAAAATTTACCAACCCCTAGCTTTAAAAAAAAACAGATTTGGAATGCTTGAACGACCGCAGAAAAGTACAAGAAGACGCTCATCCTATCCAGTGCCTCACCGCGAAGTACGTAACATGTGCCTGGGGGAGCTACACGACATTCTCCAATCTCCTAGGAATCAACCTCCCCTTACGCGGAGGAACAAAATTCGGTAACGCAGCTCTTTCGGATCCTTGGGATTCTTCCACCTTAAGGACCAATTTACCAGGTTCATAAATTAGGGAACTACTATAAAGACTGAGTAGGATGTCTAAAATATTCTTTAGATAAAACTATTCACAATAGCAAAGATTATTTGGGAGTAAGGAACAAAGATCTTATCAATCTGGGTAGCTTTCGCTTGGACTATTTAAGACGCCATGTATCTGTTTTTTTTACGAGGAATGTTTTCTATTCTCGCGGATGCGGCGAGCTCAGCCGCCGGCGGCTCGGGAATCGGGATACCGCTGATACATAGTCAAGGCTTAGTGTAGTTTTCGAGTCTACTATTATTCGCTGGTGAAATTTTTAAAATTCTTATAATATTTAGTTGAAGACGAAACGAAAATTTTAAATGATCTTATTGGCTCACTTAAACTACATTTCGATGACGTTGCGGACGGGGATGGCAAAAAATTCATAATTCCTTTTTACCTCTGTCACTATGACCCGCCTCTTCTTTCATACCCCCCCTCTAAAATTACATCCATCCCTGGTACTACGTAAATAAACGCGAAACTAAAATTGGTTTTCTGAATTTCGTAGTGTTTTAATGCTTAGAAGTGCAGCAGAAGTTTCTGTTTATAATTACACTTCCGTGGAGTTAATTGAAGTTAATGGCTTTTTGGAAGTTGAATTTGTTTATAACTTAATTTAATTGTGTATAGGCAAAAATCGAATAAAACACGTCGCGCTGTAGGCTTTAGGATCATGAGAGTGAAGCCAACTTTAGCTTGTTTATGTGTAACGGGAATCATACGCCTTTTAATATTTTATTCGAGTGAGAACGGAACGAATGACGAGGAACTAAACGTCCTTGAGTCATAAAACCTACTAGTAAACCTTCAGTTAAATTGTTTAAACTAAAGTCTAGTACACCGTGCGGGTAATTTCAAGAACTAAAGGAAAAATAACTAGTATGTGTTTTCAAAGCGAACTTTAATGAAAGAATATTGAAGATATACCGAAAGAACAAAATACAAAAGTACAAAATTATCCGCTGTAATATTGCATAGTTTCTGCTGGTCAAAAGTAAGCTTAATTTGCTTTTAAGAGAAATACTTCCATTTTGAGAATGTGTATATATGGGCATTGATCGGGGGGGACGGCGAAAAATATGTAATTCCTTTTTACCTCAGTCACTATGACCCGCCTCTTCTTTCATAGCCCCCCCCCTCGAAAATTACGTCTATCCCTATACTACGTAAACAAACACGAATGTAAAGTAGGTTTTCTGAATTTCCTAGTGTTTTAATGCGTAGAAGTGCAGCAGAAGTTTCTAAGCGATTTATAATTACACTTCCGTCGAGTTAATTGAAGTTATTGCTTTTGGGAAGTTTAATTTGTTTATAACTTAATTTAATGATGTATATAGGCAAAAATCCAATAAAACACGTCTCGCTTTTTGGCGCCTTGCTGTAGGCTTTAGGATCATGAGACTGAAGCCAACTTTAGCTTATGTTCTTGAGTCATAATAACTACAACGGTGAACTAGTAAACCTCGAATTACCTTGCGGGTAATTTCAAGAACTAAAGGAAAAATATAACTAATATGTGTTTTCAAAGAATATTGAAGAAAGAACAAAATTCGAAGTAAAAAAACTATCCACTGTAATATTGCATAGTTTCTGCTGGTCAAAAGTAAGCTCAATTTGCTTTTAAGAGAAATACTTCCATTTTGTGAATGTGTATATATGGGCATTGATCTTTTAAGAAAAAGTGGCCCAATATTTGTACTGAGTTTTGTCAAAATGTTTTAGATAGATTATAGTTAAGAAAATATATAGTTAAACTTTCCTCCTTTAACAGCTCGAATTTTGAACACTTTTCTAAAAAACACATTTTTGTTTTGGTTTCATGAAATGAATACTTTAAAGGCACATTATTAGATTCAAAATCACTCTATCCATAGATCATAACCACTAGACTAACAAGTAATCTAGAGAAAATTAGAATGAATTATTGATTTTTCTATTTAAACCTTTAAGTCGAAGTATAAATGTTCCGATTGGATTATGGATTAATTCTCCTACTATTATGGAATAAAATGGACACGAACGAAATGTAAAATGAGAGGCGTCTTGGAACTAGTATTAAAGGAGGGCACGTAATAAAGCTTGTGTGATAGAGTACATTTGATTAGGCGCCGAACCTAGCGGGAGAGTCTTATCAGCCCCCCCCCTCCCCTAATTGTCGCTCATCTCTGTTCCCGAATGGTACCAGCGGAACCACCGTCAAGGCAAGCGGGATCGGCCAGCAGGCACGGCCATCGCCCCTTGAGCTGGTGATAAAAGCGTTACACCGTCGGCGGCAAGCCCCGACAGGAGCCCTAAGGCAGCAGAAGGCTCGAAGGGACGGGGGAGTTCCCTCCGAGCACAGCCGGGCCAAAGGGTCCAGACGTGTATCCTCGACCCTCAGAGGGGTGCCAGAACCGGGGGCGGGCCAAGGCAACACCTGGGCGAGGGCGAAGCGGCCGAGCATAACGTTCGCGGAACGGGGCAAGGAACGGGTGGAACCAGGGGCGAAACCATGGAACACCCGAACCGGCATACCGAACACGGACGAGTCCCCTTCTTATCTTATGATCTGCTCCACCAGGTTGATCACCCGATGGAGCGGAAGGGGTTAAGCGTCATACACAGGGATTAGCAGGTGACCTCTCCCATAACCCTCTTCGATCTAACTTAGACAAGGGGATGATCGCGCACTTTAAGACTGAAATAAGCCCATTTAAAATTTGACGCGACGTTTCAGGCTAATTAAAAGAGGTCAGCCATCTTGTTTTATATAAATATATATAAAAATATGTAAAACACACTAAAGATGTAGGGAGGCTTATATTAAAATAGTTACACTTTTCTAGATAAACTTTCTGGTCTAAAATGGATAACGTCAATCGCAAAATTCGAATTGGCGTCATTGAGGTAAGAAATAACGCCACGTTCATGCACTGCCACCTTTACGTATCAAGTAGAGAGCTGCATGGAAACGGTAAATATCCATTTACCGTGGTAACCATGGAAAACCGTGGGAATGGATATTTTTTCTATAGTAATATCACATATTCGGATCGGGAATGGACGGAAAAAGCCAATATGGAATGGAAGTGGTTAAATTGATATACATTTTAGTTTGGAAGTGCTTGGTAATTGGATAGAATCTATTTTCTTTCTATGCAGAAGATCCTAAAATTCTGAAAAGACTTAAAAAGGGTTTAGCCACAGAGTAATGGCAGCTCTCTGCCTTTGACTGTATTAGACTATATATGGCTATATAACATAGGCGCCAAACTCTTGGAATAAATATTTTGGGAAGTGACTCATGCTACTTGGCGAAAGGCGAGCAAGAGTCCCCCAGTCCAGTCAGATTTTTCTACAGTTGTTCAGCCCCCTTGTTTTCCTAAAATTCCCGATGAAGAACCGGTATTTGTAAAAACTTTAGAAGCGTCTTAAGAAAATAAAATAAATTAATTTAAAATATAAACCTTTAAACTAAAATACCTTTCTCTATCTTAACTTTCAAAATCAAAGCAAATAAAGAAAAGATACTTTTCTCACATACACGCTAAAAGCGGCATTTTCCAAAGAACTGTATCATATGTAACCATAAAACTGTCTTTTCGTAGAAACCGAACGGTAAGAAAACACTTAAAATATTTTCTATTGTAACTGAGCAGAGCCGAGGCAGTTAGGGAGAGGGTCTCAGGGTCGGTGTTTGGACCCAGAGGAGAAATACGGGTCCGGCCATAAATAGAATAAAACATCACCTTGGTCGTACTCTTTTTCATATATAGTCCACTCCCTCTGTCACGTGACCCTCTGATTGCATCGGCTCTTCTTTGAAATATTTCGAAACTGTAAACCCATTTTTGGGTAGTATGAAAACAAAATTTGTACTGAACAGTAGCGGGACATAAAAGCTCCCAAATAGGGCTAACTTAAAATAGCCAAAATAGAAACTTGCAAAAATAAAACTTGATTTGAAACTTAGAAATGGTATAGCAATTCTTTAACTATAGTATAGCCGAATAGTAGAAAAACTACGGATTTAGTCCAATTAAAAATAAACTTTATAGCAGTCTGATAGCGAGCAAAAAATTAAAATGGCTCTCCGCGGTCTGGTAGAATCCCGTCAAAGTAAAAATTCTACATGGTGCCGAAACCCGGGAAACCTTTGGAAAAATAGTTTTGGACTAAAGAAATCCGATTAAAAATTGTAAGTGAACTTTAAACGATTAAAAATGGAGGAAGATGATGTTTATGCGGATGCCGATGGAGCTTTAATGCGAGCTAAGCAAAGTAATAGTGGCCAAGATCCAGAATTGAAAAAGGCCAGAGCGTCGCGGAAAGGAATTAAAAGTTCAATAACAAGGCAAATTAATGTCATCAAAAACTTGTTAGATGAAAGTGAACGTGCCACCACTACGTACGATATGCTTGAAAACGCGGCCCTCGTGTTAGCTGCGAAAGAGGAGAACTTGCAAAGGGTGAACAATAAAGTTTCTAGTCTCTTGCAAGGCGATGAAGAAATAGAAAAGGAAGCTGAAGAAGCTGAAGACTACTTGGATAGAATCGTAACGGTCAAAGCTAACGCAGCACGCAGGCTGAAAGAGCTTAACGGAGGAACCCACATCGGAGTGAATTCAGTAGCGAATAGTATTATCTCAACGTTAGGTGGACAACAGAACAATGGAGCGACAAATATCAACGTTGCGTCAAATACGCCCATTTCTCAAAACTCATCTAGTAAAGCCAACATTAAGCTACCCGAAATTACTTTGCCAAAATTTAACGGTGATCCAATGAAATGGACATCCTTTTGGAACCGTTTTCGCACTTTAATAGGAGAATCGGATATGGATGAGGTAAACAAATTCCATTATTTAATCTCGAATCTAGAAGGAGATGCGGCGAAAGCAGTAGATGAGCTATTCGAATCGGAAAATTCTTATGCAGAAGCTGTATTTATTTTAAAAGATAGATTTGGGAACAATGAAGCGATAAAGCATGCTCACATGAATAATTTGTTAGATTTAACCACAGTGGTGGATTCGGATGATTTGAAAGCACTACGCAAACTCCTTGATTCTGTCGAGATTAGCCTCAGAAGCTTAAAATTAACAGGGGTTAATATTGCCGATAGTGTTTCCCTTCTTTGCCCAAAGCTTCTAAGATGTTTACCCAGAGATATGAGAGAATTGTTTTGTCAAATTACCGATTTAAAACAGCAGTGGGATACTGACTCGATAGTTAAATTTCTGCGTAAACAGCTAGAAAGTAAAGAAATGGCGAAAAGTTTAGTTTCCGACCATAAGTCGGAAAATTCTCGAGGTAACATTAATAAAAATAAACCATTTAAAATTACCCGAGCTGAAAGTAATAATAAATTTACCGCCTCTGCCTTGCATGCACAAATCGAAAAGAGTATTGATAATGTGTTTTGCATCTTTTGTCAAAAGCAAACTCATAAAACTTCAAATTGCACAAACTATAGTTTGGATTATAAAAGAAAATTCATACAGGATGCAAATCGCTGTTTTATATGTCTTAAGCTTGGGCATTCTGCAAAAAATTGTTATTCCAAATTTCGCACTTGCAGAATTTGCCGTAAAGGTCATAATATGGCAATTTGTGAGAAAAATGAATCAAACTTAAAAACAAGTCCTAAGGTAATTGGGATTAGTCAAAATAGTAGTAGTGAAAATATAAACCAAAACAATGAAAACCGCAGTGCGAACGGGAATGACAATGTTAATGCAAACGTTGCTACTATAGAAAACACGCTCCAAACTTCAATAAAAACTTCTCAAAAGACTGTGGTTTTACAAACAGCGAAAGCCATAGCCTTGAATCCATCCCAAGTCGAATATAGAACCCCAATTAGAATAGTTTTAGATGGGGGGGAGTCAGGGAACTTTCGTGACTGAGGAGGTAGCAGAAAATTTGAATCTACCAGTTGTTAGAGAAGAAAGTTACAATGTAGGGTCTTTTATGGAAAAAACTCCTAAGAAAGCAATGAGAAAAAGCGTAAAATTAACTTTGCAAAACCAAAAAGACCCCAAAAAATGGCTGGAACTAGTAGCTGTAGTTGTTCCATTTATTTGAAATCCAACTCAAAGTCTGGACTGCCCAGAAATTGAGGAATTAATGATTAAAAAGGGTTTACCATTAGCAGATGACCCAAGAGATCCACCCTTGGGCTTATCAGAAATTAGCATGCTAGTGGGGGGAGATAATTACTGGAAAATGGCAGAAACAAATTTTGAAAGATTTAACCCACAAGTAGTAGCCCAAGAAACTATGTTTGGTTGGGTGATTTTGGGCCCCACAAATAGAAAAGAGAATCCCTCACATATAGGAAGTAATTTAACCACTGTCATGAGAATTAGCATTGAACAAAGAAATGTGGCCAAAACCCTGAAACAGTTCTTTGAACTAGAAAGTTTGGGAATTAATAGCAAGGAAGAAACGCTTAATCAAAATGAACAGAAAATCATTGAGGGATTTAAGAAAAATACGGAATTTAAGGATGGTAGATACTATGTTAAGTTACCCTGGAAAGTGGATAAAAAGAATTTGCCAAACAACAAAAGTGTAGCTTTAAAAAGAATCCAAGGGTTGGTGAACAGATTTTCAAGGGACATGAACTTGTACACCTCGTACAATGCGGTCATAGACGAGCAAATAGCCTTAGGTATTATAGAAGAAGTCCCACCATTAGATATAGAAGAGACTCAGCAGGGAGTCTACTACATGCCCCAACAACCTGTCAAAAGAGACCATTCAACCACAAAACTAAGAGTGGTGAATGATGCTTCGTCAAAGGTAAAGGGTGCCCCTTCTCTGAACGATTGTTTAGAGTCTGGGCCAAATTTAAATCCTGATCTATTGTTGCTCTTACTCAAATTTAGACAACATAAAATTGCATTTGTTAGTGACATAGAGAAAGCATTTTTGATGGTAGGCCTCGCTGAAGAGGATAGAGATAGTGTAAGATTTCTGTGGGTGGTCGAGGAGAATGGCAAAATTAGCACGAACAAATTTAAAGAGTATAGGATGACGCGAGTTCCATTCGGAGTGACGACATCACCATTCTTGTTGGCTGCGACTGTAAAGCTGCACTTAGAAATGAGCAAAATTGAAGATGCAAGAGTGAAGGAAACAATAGGCGAAACCCTTTACGTAGATGATTTGACAGGTGGAGATGAAAGTGTTGAAGGCGCGTATCAAGTGTCAAAGGGATGCGCAGAGCTCATGCTGAAAGCGAGCATGAAGCTTCGAAAATGGGAATCTAATTCGCCCCAATTAAAACAAATGTGGGAAAAGCATTCAAATTCAGGCCAGGCAAATTTATTTTCCACTATAGATCAAGGAAATCAAATCAAAATTCTAGGGATGGAATGGAATACGGTATTAGATTCCGTTTCTTTTGAATTTTCAAAATTAATGGAAAGCTCAAGGAAACTTCCTAAGACAAAAAGATCTGTGCTTAGTATTGTGGCTCAGATTTTTGATCCTATAGGGATACTATCACCATTTACTGTAAAAGGGAAATTGTTATTCCAGGAGTTATGGAAAATAAAATCGGATTGGGACAAACCCTTAGAGCAAGAATTAAAAACGGAATTCGAAAACATTTGTAGTGATTTGGAAAAATTAAATGACATTAGTTTACCTAGATACTACCATCACGAAACAGATAACGAGATAATTGAAAAAGAAATTCACTGTTTTTGTGATGCTAGTGAAAGGGCCTACGCAGCGGTTGTGTACATTAGATATGTCGACGCAAATGAAAATATTGGCGTAACCTTTATTACTTCCAAATCTAAAATCGCGCCCCTAAAAACTATCGGGAATACTACGGAAATAACAGTCCCAAAACTAGAGTTAATGGGTTGCCTTTTGGGTGCAAGGCTAGTAAACAATGTTAAAAATGTCTTCAAACAAAAAGTAAGCAAAATTTACATGTGGACCGACTCCACAGTAGCCTTATATTGGATTAAGGGATTAGATAAATCTTGGAAGCCGTTTGTAGCAAATAGGACCCTAGAAATTAGAAAATTATCGGACGTTAAAAATTGGGGTCATTGTCCAGGGGTTCATAACCCCGCTGATCTACCCACGAGGGGACTCACTGCGAAAGAATTGTTAAATAGTGAAAAGTGGTGGAAAGGCGCTCCCTTCTTAAGTAAAAGCAAAGAAGAGTGGCCGGACGCCGATGTTCACTTAGAGCTCCCTGGCAATTTAGACTTACAAGAAAGAAAAACAGTCCTCGCCGTAAGCTATGAAAAGGAAATGGGTATGCACAAGTTGATAGATTTGAATAAATATAGTTCGCTGCCGAAGGTTCTTAGAATTACTGCTTATGCAATGAGGTTTCTAAATAAAGCTAGAAGGATTGAAATTCCAAAATTCAAATCAGTAGAAGCTGAGGAGCTAGAAAAAATGGAGACTCTGTGGGTTAGATCAGTTCAGGAATCGGAATTTACGAAAGAACTGTGCAATTTGAAGAAAAATAAAAAGATAGACAGAGATTCAAAAATTGTTACGCTCAGCCCAATTTTGGATCAAAACGGTGTAATGCGAGTCGGAGGTAGATTAAACGAAAGTAGATTAAGCAATGAAAACAAACACCCAATTATATTGCCTAAAAATCATAGATTTACAAAATTATTAACAATAAAAGCACATGAAGAGGTCAAACATAGCGAAGTAAATGATACTATTACGCAATTACGTGAGAGGTATTGGATATGGGCAGGTAGGCAGTTGGCCAAGGTTATTGTCAAAAATTGCCTAAAGTGTAACCGTTTAAAGGCAAAAAGGGGAGATATGCAAGCTGCTCCCTTACCCCGCGAAAGAATAGAAGAATCAATGCCTTTCATGATTGTAGGCATAGATTTTGCGGGCCCCTTACTCCTAAAAACCAAAGACAAAGAAAAAATTATTAAGGTATATATATGCCTCTATACCTGTGCTACTACTCGCGCAGTGCATTTGGAGTTAGTCTCGTCCTTGTCCACCGAGGAATTTATTTTGGCATTGCGGAGAACAATAGCGAGAAGGGGGACCCCAAGCATTGTCTATTCCGACAACGCTAAAACTTTTAAAAGAGCGGAATTAGATTTAAGAAACCTATACGATTCAATTGAAAACGATAAGGTTCGAGACTTCCTCGGAAATTATAGAATAAGTTGGAAATACATAACTGAACGCGCCCCATGGCAAGGTGGCTGGTGGGAGCGCCTGGTAAAATCGACAAAAATAACTCTCAAAAAGATTTTAGGGCAGGCAAAATTAAATTATTCTGAAATGACTACGGTGCTAACAGAGGCAATAATCAATTCGCGCCCGTTGACTTATGTCTACAACGACGCAAAAGAGCCAACGCCGCTTACACCTGCCCATTTTCTTATTGGTAAAAGAGTTAGCTCTTTGCCACCGGCTAATCTCGAAGAACCTAAAATTAGCTTAACACATCTAGCAGCAACCAAAAGGTGGAAATATACACAGTTGTTAACGGAACGACTGTGGAAGCGCTGGCAATATGAATATCTAATGCAGCTACGATCTGCCCACCATAGTGATAGCGTTAAAACTGAAATTAAAATTAAAACGGGAGACGTAGTGCTTTTAATGGAAGATAAACTGCCTAAACAGTGTTGGAAAATTGGTTTAGTGACTGAAACCATGGAAGGTAGAGATAAAAAAGTCAGGTCGTGCATGATTCGAACAGTAAACGGTCACATAGTTAGACGACCAGTACAATTGTTATATAATCTAGAATTACAAGACGCAAAAATTTAAAGTTAAGTGAATACCTCGTTCACTCCTCCGTATTCACGGGGGGAGTGTAAAAACTTTAGAAGCGTCTTAAGAAAATAAAATCAATTAATTTAAAATATAAACCTTTAAACTAAAATACCTTTCTCTATCTTAACTTTCAAAATCAAAGCAAATAAAGAAAAGATACTTTTCTCACATACACGCTAAAAGCGGCATTTTCCAAAGAACTGTATCATATGTAACCATAAAACTGTCTTTTCGTAGAAACCGAACGGTAAGAAAACACTTAAAATATTTTCTATTGTAACTGAGCAGAGCCGAGGCAGTTAGGGAGAGGGTCTCAGGGTCGGTGTTTGGACCCAGAGGAGAAATACGGGTCCGGCCATAAATAGAATAAAACATCACCTTGGTCGTACTCTTTTTCATATATAGTCCACTCCCTCTGTCACGTGACCCTCTGATTGCATCGGCTCTTCTTTGAAATATTTCGAAACTGTAAACCCATTTTTGGGTAGTATGAAAACAAAATTTGTACTGAACAGTAGCGGGACATAAAAGCTCCCAAATAGGGCTAACTTAAAATAGCCAAAATAGAAACTTGCAAAAATAAAACTTGATTTGAAACTTAGAAATGGTATAGCAATTCTTTAACTATAGTATAGCCGAATAGTAGAAAAACTACGGATTTAGTCCAATTAAAAATAAACTTTATAGCAGTCTGATAGCGAGCAAAAAATTAAAATGGCTCTCCGCGGTCTGGTAGAATCCCGTCAAAGTAAAAATTCTACAGTATTGTAGTGGCAATTTTGGGCCAAACACTATGGAATGGAAATAGTTTTCTGCTTTCGTTCATTTCATGGTTGGAAATGCAATAACATTTCTAAATTGGGAATGGGAAGGTTGGTATTTGGAAACCACGGATAGATAACGGATGGGTAGGTTGATGAAATCTATGCTTGGAATTGGTAAAAAAAATTAACAAAAATGGTATCGAAATGGTAACGTTTGAAACTGAAATGCAGCTCTCTAGTATCTAGGTCAATATCCACACTTATCAAGAGAATTGAAGGGTTGTACCTTTGTAGAATACGATAGTGAATACCTTAATGAAATAATCGAGTACAATGGGAAATCTAATCGGTAATTTTCTCAATTGTTATCAGGAAACATTACTTGTAGAAATCACTAGAAATTTCATTCGAACAGTGAAGCAAATTCTTCAATCCTTTGGCAATGTTAGGTATGAAGATAACAAGTTTATTTTATCGATGTCTAATGTTGTATTATTTTTGCCTTTCATTTTTACAGTGTCGAAGAAATTCTCATATCGAAATACGAAGTTGAAGACATGGATTTATTTAATGATATTCCCGAAGTATGGTATTTTGATGTAAAATGTTGTCAGTGGTAGCGCTGTCTTTCAGCCTACCTTTGTCCGAGCTATTTCTGTCAGATACAACTTTTCCGTTTCGATTTCTACCATGAAACTATTTTAAATGCGCGTAGGTAATGGACATCTTTTTCATGCCGCTCGATTACACCCTCTTGAGTAGATCCAAGAATTTCAATATCTCTCGTCTGAGTACCGTTGTTCGAAACACTTGGACTTTCATCATGTCACCCGCTCCCCTTGCCATCACCAAATCAAGTTCAAATTTCTTGAACATCCAAAAAACCGTGAGCTTATAAAACTCAAAAAAGGGACGCAGAACGAACAATTGCAATACTCAAATATTTGCATTCATAAGCGCGAAAAAAGGAGAAAACTATTCCAGTAGATTTGTTCTGTTGTTGATTTACTCATATTAAGAACAAAGCATTTTCAGTACCCCGTAAGAGCCTATCATACTATGAGGGATGAACCCATTTTTAGCAAATTTAGTGGCTCCCTCTACTGGCTACGTAGATAATTATAAAATGTTCGAAAAACATAAATCTTTGACGTGCAGCCTCTCGATTGCCCTGAGAACAAATTTTAAGGTATTATATAAAAGGGTAGTCATAACAAGTTTGTGAAGAAGTACGAGTGCAAGGTATAATGAGTCGATATTACCACAAGGTGAATAACCTAACAGATTAGATTATTGTCCTTGTGACGCTCTTACTTCTTCAATTTTCTTGGTAATAAGTGAAAAAGATGTTGAAGATCTTTATTGATGAAGTGTTTTTGGTCAGGTTTGCGAATGTTTGGTCTTGTGCTTAGTTTTAGTCTCTGTTTTCATGTCTTGGCTCACCACCGTTGAAATCGCAAAGAGAAAGAAACAACTATGGACTCGTTTAAGAATAACATTTTTCAGACACGTTGAACATCACATATGAAATAATATATTTCTATTCTTTTTTGAGCGTATGTATCGCCACTAAACAAACAGCTTCATTGCAAACTAAGAACACGATGAATCATTGAATCATGTTTTCAACTTATTTATGTTGCAGCTTATTCCCGTATTCCGTTAATTGGTAAGTGGAAGGTAGTTTGCGCGTGTTGGCTTTTCTGCGTCATGTTTGTCAACATCGAAATCTCGAGTTACCTCAAGTCCGAATTCTCGGAGATAAACTACGACAAAATCGAATCTGTGCAAGATCTGATCGAAAAACGTGGGAAATTCAAGATAGGAGTTATGCAAGGAGGCTTAGAACAGAGATTCATACAAGAAAAGGTACTGTACCCCAGAACTACATTACCTAGTGTAACCGCAAATTTTTAAAAGTAGGAAAGGGGCCTAACTTCACGATTCCACAAAGATAATTAAATAAAAACTAGAAAACTAGAAGTTCCCAGGTTACCCGCTTAAAGATCTTATTGATCAAGACTAAGTAATTACCAGATAGTCCATTGTTGTCAATGTTGTCAATAAAACGCCGTAGTACTTGAACTAATATTTTTATTCCGAAAAAAAAACACGTCTCGACCTGCAGACGGAATGTGTAGACTGAGCTACTGTTACAGTGGCGGCGGGGGTTTTTATCCCCGCCAATTTGTTTTTTTAAGTTTTTTTACAGAGCGTTAGTGGCGCTTAAGGCGCCACTCTTGTTAGAAATTTGAAACATTAAATATAAAAAAGATAAATGAAGCAGACGGCGTTGGAGGGGCGGCTGCTCCATTACACTCTCCCCCCCAGAAAAAGGCGTCCGCTCAAGGGGCGTCGGACGCGGGGGAGTCCTGGGTCCTTCCGGTGGGTGAGGCTTCGCCTCTTCTCCTTGTGCGATTCCGATGGCGAGCCTTGTAGGCCTCGGTTCTCTTTGGCCGGGGCTTGAAACAATTTTTCTCATGATGGCGCCCTATTTGGCACCGGCGACACAAGGTATACCGTTCGTCCGGTACCATATTGGGCGGCGCGGCGCTGGTTGGGCGGCTTGCGGAAGCTGCGGGTGGAGGAGTCGCGGCGGAGGCTCCTTGTCCGCTATCCGAGGTAGCAGCTGGGCGCACTTCCGTGGTGTCAACAGGGCGGAACAGGGGGAGCCCGAGCCCTCGACCACGGCCTCGTCCCAGTGATGGCATCTCAGCGGGTCGATTTCCTCGACCTCGTCCAAACGGTGGCATGACGTCCTAAGCGGAAGTCTATTCGCGCGCGTCCCTTTGTAAAGGTATAACGTCCATCGCCTAACACTATACACTGAGTCTCTTCTTCTTCTGGAAGCACTAAGTCTGGTTTCAAAGTTTTGACTAAATTACGCCACTGATATAAGCTGATAAAACAAGCATCAGCGCCGGAATCTAGTCTGGTCGCGAAAGTCCCATGCGAATATACGGCATCTATGGCCACGGGAGGATCAACCTCACAGCGACGCACATCCATAGAGCCAAATTCCATAGGGGGCTTTACTTTCGTCGCGCGGCGGGAAGACGATCCCCTTTTTGCCTTCCCGCTTTCGCGTTTCCCGAAGCGTGTTTTTGCGCGACCTCTTGTTTGCTCGGACAGGCGGTAGCATAATGCCCTAAGCATCCGCACTTATAGCATTCTATGTGACTTAAGTCGTTTTGCTCTGTCTGAGCCGGTGTCGGTTTATTGGAAAGTCTTGCGTTTGGCGTCGCAACCTTTGATGTCGCACCTCCCCCCTGCGGTTTTGTTAAAACCGCGGCTGTGGGAGAATTTCTTCTCCCACTGGATTTACGCGGGGTAGACTTTGCACTGTCTCTAGGATACAATGCGCTAGAAGGGGTCGCCCGTAAAATTTCTTCTGTTACGCGGCCCTTTTCTATGAAGCTGCGCATTGTCCTTATGTTGTCGTTAAAGACATGAATGTTGTCAATAAAACGCCGTAGTACTTGAACTAATATTTTTATTCCGAAAAAAAAAACACGTCTCGACCTGCAGACGGAATGTGTAGACTGAGCTACTGTTACAGTGGCGGCGGGGGTTTTTATCCCCGCCAATACACCACTTCGACATTCTGTTGCGCGCATGCCCGATGCCCCGCGCTCGAAGCGCCGCAAGGGGAAAGACTGGAAACTGCTCTTTGTTACCCCTACTAGCAAAAGCGCAACCCCACGCGGTTTTTTTCCCTGCCCATCTTAATAAGTACTAGTTCGCAGTAGCCCGCTGTGGCGCCCTAGGTAATGCCAAAGTGGTGTATTTGTTTTTTTAAGTTTTTTTACAGAGCGTTAGTGGCGCTTAAGGCGCCACTCTTGTTAGAAATTTGAAACATTAAATATAAAAAAGATAAATGAAGCAGACGGCGTTGGAGGGGCGGCTGCTCCATTACACTAGTATCAAAAGTTAATGACATGTTCTCTAGTTGTTCCGAAATTTTAACCCATCCCCCTCTTCTCCACCTACTGTTTTGGTGCGTCAAACGGAAAAGAACTACCGATATGGCGCCACCTATCTTATTATCGCGAAAGCATAGACGAAAGAGAGATAGTTTTCGAAAGCTGTATAGTTCTATTTCAAATTGTTAACGGTCGTTAAGAACATTTAGTTCAAGATTCAAGAATGAGGTTAGTTCCTAAAAATCATAATTTAATTTTAATAATAGATTAAAGCAACAATCCTTGATTAAAGCAAACATTCAGTTCAAGAATATATGAGGTGAGTTTGCACTAATTTAGTTTAATAGGCAAGGTTTAAGTAGATCTGCTAGAGCAGACAGAGAGCGACAAAACTTTCAAGAACCCGGTCACGTGTTGACGCTTCAAAATATTGGCTTTCCGGTTTGCCGATTGTGTCCGCTAGGTACCGTTTGGAACATCTACCTTCGATATTTCCTTCTCTGCGTTTTATCCTTAGACATTTTAAATAATCCTTGGTTAGAGTAACCTACTCAAAAATAATTAAGGTCAGTTCAAACTTGGATGGAGGTGGTGGTTTTACCTTATCATCGATATATATATTTTGTTGCGTGTTGGCGCGCTTAACTATCCTTCTATTAATGGTCATTAATAAAAAGGAATTTGCTGTGGTTTTTAAAGGTTCATTATTTAATTCTAATGGTATTAGAATTATTAAATACAACTAATTTCTGCCAATAGGCAGCGAGAGAGGCAATGCGGAATATTTGCAAAGCCAATTTGCTGTACTTCCAGAGTTTAACGGATTCAACCTTTGCAAAGTTGGACGAGATTCTGCAGGACGAAAATTTTGGTCGTTTAGTGTCAGTTGAAGAACTTACCTTGGGGAACGTTTTCGACGATATTCGAGAAAGGAAACTGGTCTTAATCTCCGGCTCTATCGTCGTCTTGAGCCTAATGACTCACCGATTTTACAACACAGAGAACCTCTACGATTGGAAAGAGAGCTACTTTACATCGCCTCCCATCGACAACAGCTACGCGGTTATGCTCTACTCGAAACGCTTTGCATTAACACCCCAGGCTATTATATTCAATAAAATGTGAGTATTTCCAAGGAGTTTTACGATTTTTTAAAAACACACCACCTAAAACGCTTTAGTTTGGAGTCACCTGGTGAGCAAGGTCACCTAGTATTTTTCAAGATATGGAACACTCCATTAGTAACAAGCAGAGGAACCAACACACAGGGGAAACCAACATCTTATGGGGTTTTAGGTCATTTCCCTTCTTACACCAAGAGGCAATGTCAGACGGAGCCCGAGTTCACTCACTACACGTGAGAGGCTAGCCTTGAGCTCGGCAATATCTATTCACTATCCACAACTCCATGTCATTTTATCTTTATCCATACTCAAAAATTATCCACAAAAACTTGCAATCCTAATGTTAAATCTTGGAAGAGGGAACATTAAAACCGTTTTCTCCTACAAGGTTAAATTGTATTATATCCACAACTTTGTTTATAAATAATCGGTTATACACCAATTTGTTGATAATGGATAGAAAATGCCAGAAGCCGATTAGGCTTTACACATGAAGTACGTAACATGTGCCTGGGGAAGCTACACGATACTCTCTAAGCTCCCAGGAAAGAACCTCCCCTTACGCGGAGGGAAATAGTTCAGTAACGCGGCTCCTTCGGATCCATCGGATCCTTCCGCCTAAAGAACCGATTTACCACGTACCTAAATTCGAGAACTACTATAAAGACTGAGTAGGGTATCTAAAATATTCTTTAGATAAAACTGTTCACAATACCAAAAATTATTTGGGAGTAAGGCGTTAAAATATTATCAATCTGGGTAGCTTTTGCTTGGCCTATTTAAGACGCCGTGCATCTGTTTTTTAATGAGGTATTTTTCTGTTCTCGCCGTTACGGCAAGCCCGGCCGCCGGCAGCTCGAGATGTGCCGCTCGGCCTCAGCCGCTGATATCTAGCCAAGGCTTAGTGTAGTTTTCGTGTCTAAATTTATTCGCAGAGCTATTTTTCTGTTGAAATTTAAAGAAAATCTTATCATATTTAGTTGAAGACTAAGTAAATGTCTCAAAACATTTCGAAACTTGAGCTTTAAAACGTTGAATATTTTATAACGACTACGGAACGGTACCGCAAATTCGCCTTCCGGGCCTCCCGGTTATGTCGACGGCGACGTCGAGTCAAGGTTCCATGCAAGAAAATAGTAATAGCCGTCGCCTATTGGCCTGGCATTAAAGAGGTTTTCTATGGTTAGGGGGCTCATGATTGGTTAAAAGCTTTTTTGTTCGTCTGCTTAGTTTTTACTTCGGGAATATCATGAAATCCATGGTCAAAGCTATGGAAAAGTGGGACTTACGTACTTTATGTGTGAAGCATAATCCGCTTTTGCTATAGCCAACTCCTGCCGCCTCTGAAGTTGCAAAGATCTTGTAACCGATTTGCTGTAAAAGCTAGGTTACTGAGTGAAACAATGAGCTCATAACCAATTAATCAAAAATGTCTTGATTAGAATCAAGACCTAAAAAGTATCGATAAGACTGAGGTTATCACTTGTCTGAAGGATCAGATATTGTTTTTTCTTTTTAATTGAAACTTAAATGCATGCTTAAGAAAAAACAACGTTCTATTACCGTTTTCCGTTGAAATAAATTATTTTACTGGTAATCAATTTCAAAAATTTACTTATCTCGGCTTTTCGACCACAATTCCATTCCCCGAAAACATTTTATCATTACATTAATTACTTTTGGGAGAGTACGTGCATGGTTTTCGTTTTAAAAGGTTCCTAAAGACGTTTCATCCCCATTCGTGACCGGCACGCTTCGCAGTGGAACATTTTAATTATTCTAAAATCAATGGCGCCAAATTCAATAGGGACAGTAACATTTTTACTCGCGGTTTTGGAAAATGATGTAATATCAAGTGTACTTTAGTGAACCGTCGTATTGTTCTTTCTCATAGTTCAGGGCATGATCAGTGTTACTGACCAATTTCTCTATCTAGTTTCTATCAATGGTTAGAGCCTATTTGATAGGGCACGGCACAACGTTATATACATTTGTAAATTCTAAGAAGCACAAAAGGAAAAAGAATCCATTTTTTTATATTTTGGTTTCAAATAAATAAACTCATGATAGTAGTTATAACGAACAGAAAGTCAAGGGAATGGCACCGGTAATGAGCAGCAAAAGGAGAGGAAAGTTTGCTTCAAGGTAGCAGAGGGACATGGTAGTGAAAAAAGTAATCTAGAATTTTGTTCGTTCAAACCTTAATATATCATGAAAAATTCAAGTGAGGAGGCGGCAATACCTAGAAAGATTGATTTTGGCAGATAACAGCGAAAAAATTATGTTCTACACACACTGGGACTATGGCAGAGTTTCTGGGCCGCAGGTCGCACATGATGAAATTTCAACTCCAGTTTACATCAATTCTCCCTGGTCGTACTAGTAGCTGGTTAAGCTATAGTTTGCTCAGGTCCTGTTAGTCTCGAAAGGGTTATATAGTCCTTGTAACTTTTAAAAGGTTGTTGTCAGTGCTAAACAGACCGCTATTACAGTTTTTATTGTTTTATGGGTTATTTTGACACGTTATCTCCCAAAAGTAATTAATGTAATGATAAAATGTTTTCGGGGAATGGAATTGTGGTCGAAAAGCCGAGATAAGTAAATTTTTGAAATTGATTACCAGTAAAATAATTTATTTCAACGGAAAACGGTAATAGAACGTTGTTTTTTCTTAAGCATGCATTTAAGTTTCAATTAAAAAGAAAAAACAATATCTGATCCTTCAGACAAGTGATAACCTCAGTCTTATCGATACTTTTTAGGTCTTGATTCTAATCAAGACATTTTTGATTAATATCTGTTCCTTCAGTCTTCATTATAATTGAGAATGTTAAGAAACTGTTTTACATTTTCAAAATCTGCGCTAAGCAGAAACATATATAAAGGGGACCATAACTTTAGCTCAAACAGACGTTTATTTATAATGATACTTCAAAAAAAAACGTAAATCAATAAAAGTTTGTATTCTTATTGTAATTAACCTAATTCAATTTCGGATATCCTTAAAACTTCACAAAGACGATCCGAAATTGTCAATTTCAACTTTTTTGTAGCATAAACTAACGTCTGTTTGATATTAGCCTTAAAACCTTAAACAAAAAATGGTCAGGGCTACCCTAAAAGTTCACAATGATGATCCAAGATTTTTAATACGCCTAAAAAGTGCCATCTTCAAAATATGTAGCCGGGGAAAAGAGAGCGTGATCGAGTGGGCTATGCTAGTGAGAGAATATGCAGCCAGTATGAGCTACAAAGATGGCGGCCACTGTTAAGGCGGGGGAGCCTAGTTTCTACGTTTTCTCTCTTTTTTGGGGGAGGAATACCTGTCAATCTTTGATTTTGTATGCTTAAAGGATTTTTGGTAGGAGTAAATTTATAAAGACCATAATATAATGTAAAAAGTTATTTTCTTTAAAAGTTCTAATATTAAAGATGAGTTTTCAATTTGTAGGCTTATAAATGAAGACCATAATATAGAGTAAAAAGTTATTTATTTTCTTTAAAATTATAGGTTCTAATATTAAAGATACTTTTTCAATTTTCATTTTAAAATGCATTTGATTTATTCTAAAATAATTTCTTCTATCTTCGAAAGGAAGAAGATAAATTTTAATATTAGTTTTAAATCTTACGCAAGGCATTAAGTTGCCAACACCCCCCCCTTTTTTTACCTCCCCTCTCACATTCACCCCCCCCCCCACCCCACATTCCTTAATATATGAAATAAAAGAAAACAGTATTAAAAAGGTGACACATATATATATATATATATATATATATATATATATATATATATATATATATATATATATATATATATACAAACAAATAAATTTTTTCAAATTTAAATTCAATTAAGATAACCGTATGGTGTGGTAGTATAATCGGGGAAAACTCTGACTTTGTCGACGACTACTTGATATGTTTTTGTTTGATCTATTGTAATGAGGGTATGATTAGGCAGGCGACGTATTTGGGGGCCAATGGGTACTTGGATAGAATACCGCCTTGTTTAGTCTCTAAAATTACTAACATTATTAAAGTTAAAGGATTCTACTTAAACACATCTACTGAAAATTATGTTAATTTTGATATCCTGAAAAAATTATTAGGGGTGAACAACCAGGGGAAACCTGAAATAAACGCTGTACAGGTACCCATTGGACCCCAAATACGACGGCTACCCAATCATACTTTAATTACGATAGAACAGACCAAAACATATCAGGTGGTCGTAGATAAAGTTCGCGTTTTCCCCGATTATACTACAGCACCTTATGGTTACATTAAATAATTTTAAATTTGTAAAATTGTATATATTTTAATTGACTGGTGGTTTGTTTGCTGACTTTTCTATTAACACAAATTAGTCTTCATTGTTCTTGTGAGATAAATATTTCTCACCTTATATTATGGTCTTTATAAATTTATTCTTACATTTAAGCATACAAAATCAAATATTGACAGGTGTTCCTCCAAAAAAAAAGAGAGAAAACGCAAAAACTAGGCTCCCCCGCCTTAACAGTGGCCGCCATCTTTGTGGGTTTTCCAGGTTTTTCGTCACGAATCCCATCTTGCCCAGACCGTTTTGAACAGAATTAGGGACTCATTTGCTCAATCTCATATTCAACCACCTACTCCACAACCAAATCTCAACAATCAACTGTAAGTGAAAACACCGAATAACTTTATCATACCTTCAAAGTCAAAACTAAAGATCTCGAAAAATTAGTTTTAGAACTCTACGCGAGAAAACGACTTAACGCGTTGTATATCAAAGAACAACTTAATGCCTTGCGTAAGATTTAAAAATCAGCGTATTAAAGGCACTTTTCCAATGCTCACGGACGATGACGGGCTAAAGTGTTTCTTTGATGATCATAGAGACAGGTGACACGTGTCTCACCTTCTATATCCATGGCCTTTAAAGTTTGGACAATCCACGTCATTCAAATTTATGACTTCTTTATTTAAAATATTAAAAAGAAAGAAACATTTTTGACTACCCTTGCAATATATACGGTCTGCGAACCGGGTACCTAACATGAGACAGCGACGAAGATTATGATAAGGCGTTTCTCCTCATCCAAATGAGATTCCGTGTAAATTTCTGGTGATGTAGCTATTGAGTCGTTGTGTAGACGAAGGAAGCGTAGATTGACTATAAGGCGGTAAAAATGTCCATAACACTATTTCTGGAAGTTTAGTAACAGTAGCACAACTTAGTTCTTTAACTATCAGATCGCCTGCGAGGTTCCATTTTTCGTCCTTCCCGTGTAGATACTCAAAGTCAACTAGTACAGATTTCATGTTATCTAGAGAGAATATGCAGCCAGTATGAGCTACAAAGATGGCGGCCACTGTTAAGGCGGGGGAGCCTAGTTTCTACGTTTTCTCTCTTTTTTGGGGGAGGAATACCTGTCAATCTTTGATTTTGTATGCTTAAAGGATTTTTGGTAGGAGTAAATTTATAAAGACCATAATATAATGTAAAAAGTTATTTTCTTTAAAAGTTCTAATATTAAAGATGAGTTTTCAATTTGTAGGCTTATAAATGAAGACCATAATATAGAGTAAAAAGTTATTTATTTTCTTTAAAATTATAGGTTCTAATATTAAAGATACTTTTTCAATTTTCATTTTAAAATGCATTTGATTTATTCTAAAATAATTTCTTCTATCTTCGAAAGGAAGAAGATAAATTTTAATATTAGTTTTAAATCTTACGCAAGGCATTAAGTTGCCAACACCCCCCCCCTTTTTTTACCTCCCCTCTCACATTCACCCCCCCCACCCCACATTCCTTAATATATGAAATAAAAGAAAACAGTATTAAAAAGGTGACACATATATATATATATATATATATATATATATATATATATATATATATATATATATATATATATATATATATACAAACAAATAAATTTTTTCAAATTTAAATTCAATTAAGATAACCGTATGGTGTGGTAGTATAATCGGGGAAAACTCTGACTTTGTCGACGACTACTTGATATGTTTTTGTTTGATCTATTGTAATGAGGGTATGATTAGGCAGGCGACGTATTTGGGGGCCAATGGGTACTTGGATAGAATACCGCCTTGTTTAGTCTCTAAAATTACTAACATTATTAAAGTTAAAGGATTCTACTTAAACACATCTACTGAAAATTATGTTAATTTTGATATCCTGAAAAAATTATTAGGGGTGAACAACCAGGGGAAACCTGAAATAAACGCTGTACAGGTACCCATTGGACCCCAAATACGACGGCTACCCAATCATACTTTAATTACGATAGAACAGACCAAAACATATCAGGTGGTCGTAGATAAAGTTCGCGTTTTCCCCGATTATACTACAGCACCTTATGGTTACATTAAATAATTTTAAATTTGTAAAATTGTATATATTTTAATTGACTGGTGGTTTGTTTGCTGACTTTTCTATTAACACAAATTAGTCTTCATTGTTCTTGTGAGATAAATATTTCTCACCTTATATTATGGTCTTTATAAATTTATTCTTACATTTAAGCATACAAAATCAAATATTGACAGGTGTTCCTCCAAAAAAAAGAGAGAAAACGCAAAAACTAGGCTCCCCCGCCTTAACAGTGGCCGCCATCTTTGTGGGTTTTCCAGGTTTTTCGTCACGAATCCCATCTTGCCCAGACCGTTTTGAACAGAATTAGGGACTCATTTGCTCAATCTCATATTCAACCACCTACTCCACAACCAAATCTCAACAATCAACTGTAAGTGAAAACACCGAATAACTTTATCATACCTTCAAAGTCAAAACTAAAGATCTCGAAAAATTAGTTTTAGAACTCTACGCGAGAAAACGACTTAACGCGTTGTATATCAAAGAACAACTTAATGCCTTGCGTAAGATTTAAAAATAATATCTCACGCGGTAATCTAAAACACGATCTCCGACATTGGTGGACATTCTTTGCGACAGGTCTTTACGGCTTGAAAGGTGATGACCTAATCATCTTTATCGAGAGATTTTCTTGGAAGCCTGGGGTTGATATTTAGCCTGAGGGTATATTGACTGATGCTTATTTTATTGTCCTTTCTTCAATTGGCTACATACCAGGTGGTTTAGGACCTTAAAAGGGGGCGTGGCTAAACCATTTGTATTGTTATCAATGGAATCTGTATTTGGAGTGATTTATGACTCACACAAACGTGTTAAGACATTCCATCGGCTTTTTTATTTATACGTAACCATGTTCAGACGTTCTATGGTAGATCGTGAAAGATAGGCTTATGCTATTTTAGGCTTATTCTATGGTAGATCCTGGTAGGCCTATATGCTGTATTAGTTCTTGAAAGATAGGCTTTTGCTAGGTATATTCTTTGGTAAATGCTGACAAAATATAGTCTTATGCTAGGTTATTCTATGGTAGATCCTAAAGAAAGATAGGCTTCTGCTAAGTTATTCTATGTTAGATCAGGAATGATTGGTCTATGCTAGGTTATTCTATGCTAGATCCTGAAACACAGGCTTATGCTAGGTTATTCTAGTTGTATAGGTTGAAGAATCAGAGTTTGATTACTAACGGTTTTTCATACGATTACTACTAAAATACACATGAATATTGATTAAAATACTGGCATTTATATAAAACTACCTAAAAGACACGATTTTTACCCTGCACAAGTGTCTTATTAGAAATTAATACTGAATTCCATACGAATATTACTAAACTACAAGGGATTTATATAAAATACATGCAAAAGTTATAGCTGAATTCTGGCTAAAATACACATGAATATTTATTAAAATACTGGCATTTCCTTAATACTACCTAAAAAACACCAATTTTACCATACACTAGT